>NC_084975.1:31418427-31718427 GCF_963691925.1 Scomber scombrus | reverse complement strand
AAATTCTTGCATGTATTGGTGTTTTGTATGTGTTGTATAAGCTACTTGATGCTTCAATTTCCCTCAGATTTAACAAATAGTCTATCTACAGCATGTATTACACAGTAATGTAGCTTATGCTTACAGGTTAGTCTTTAATGACTTGTGGATTTGAATATGAATGCATAACTTCTGAATATGATGATCAGTAGTTCAGGTATAATATTAGTTTTCAGTTGAACTGTGCAATATATATTTTTCACTTAAAAATCTGTAACTCAGGTATATTAGCATTCAACACCAATATTACTCTACATAATGTTACTTTATTTATTTATTTTTTTTTTTACTGTATTTATTTCTACTATTGTTTTTATTGCTTGTGTACTTACTTATTATTCATTCATTTGTATTCTTTTTATTGATGCTCTTTCTATTTTTAGGACGCTACACAAAACTTGGCGAGCCAGCCAGGAGCGGTTTTTAGCTCTTGATGTATGAAGGTTGAACAGTTTGACATTTTGTTGCCCTTCAACTGTGAACGTTGGTATACTGATATCACTTTCCTGTTAGTTTTTGGTGGTCTTGAGGTAAAACATGGATGTTATTGAGTCTGAACATGTTAAAGTACCTAACTCTGTCTTAGTAGGAAGTTTAACTGGTAATGAGGTAGACAATGAGGTTATGGAGTACTTAATGCAATTTGGTTCCATTGGAAGAATAATTAAAGTAACCAGTGCTGAACAACAGTTTAAAAACACAGCCATTGTGGAGTTCAAATCTGGTGAGCCCATTCAGTTTCTTCGAGATAGCTTTCCCTGTAAGCGAACCAGTAGCAACCCAGATGTTATCTACCACTTCCAGCTTCTGTCCGACCTGTATGCTGCTGACAAAAGTTCCAGCTTAACTTACTCATACTTAACTGAACTGAAAGATATTGCTAGACTAAGTGGGACAGATTTTGAGAAGGTTCTGCTTGATGAGCTAGCTAGAATTCAGCTCTACAAAAAGTTTAACAACTGAACCAGACGCCACCAACTGTTAGCCAAAAAAGTCAGCCCGCTAACAAAACAGACTCAGCTGAGCCACCAGCTAATAAAAGCCAAACCCCTATTCATATAGGCCCTGAGTTGACCCACATCAACGGACAGAAACAAACTTTTTACTTACCTTCTGAACATCTCACCACTTCTGAAGTCCAAAAAGTAGTGGTTGAGCATGTGATTAAGAACAGTGAAATGGCTTTTCAGTATCATCAGCATGTCGAGCTCAGACCTTTCTCAGGGAAAGTTCCTTGTCCACAGTTGGAGTTTGATTATGATACATGGCGCAACAATGTTGAGTTCCATCTCACAGACCCCACCATGCCCGACAAACATACTGTCAGAAAGATAGTTGAGAGCCTTCTTCCGCCCGCTGTCAACATGGTAAAGCACCTTGGGCCCAACTCTACTCCCCATGACTATCTTAGCCTACTCCACTCAGCTTACGGCACTGTTGATGACAGGGATGAACTTCAGATTCAGACCACCAGCTGCTTAAGCAATTTTGTAGAGGTTGCTAGAATAACAGCTTGATTACAAGTGTCCAGCTGGAGCAAAAGAAAAGCAACCCCCCTTCGTTTTCCGAGCTACTTCTGTTGCTCCGTACTGAGGAGGACTGTCAGGCTGCTAAGTCCAACCGCATGAAGCAACATTTTGGGTTTCCCAAAACTGGATTGAAACTGTCACCATCAAAATGTTGCTTCTTCCAAAGCTCAGTGCGCTACTTAGGACACATTGTCGGAGCTGCGAGTCCACCAAAGGCTGCGATGAGCTGAGACGAGAGGTTTGTTGCGGTTCGCCGCGGACACCCCTTTGGATCATCATCGGTTGGTTTCCACAGCTGGTTGAGTACCAGGCGTAGTGATAAGTTTCCTTTGAGTATTTGTTATTTTGTACATAATGGTTGGTGAAGGCATTGTACTCACTCCCTCTCCCGACATTTGTACTACTATTATTTACGGGCATTAGCGGTTAGCATTGTGCCCGCTTGGCCTATTGTCTGTGTAATCGGTACACCGTTGGTTGTACCCGCTTTTCTTTATTGTTTCATGTAATATATTCGCTCCCTCTCCCGACATTTGTAGTGCTATTGTTTTCATGCATCAGCGGTTAGTATTGTGCCCGCTTGGCCGATACTGTTCGAGTAATCTGTACAATTTGTACCCGCTTTTCGTTTAGTTCCTGTGTTGGTGAAGGCAGTGTGTGTTCCCGCTCCCAGTATAGGTGTGTATTATTACCTTCATTTTTTTCTGTAAACAGCAACACCTGGGCTGTGTTTGCTTTGTTTGGTAGTTTTTACTGGCGATTTCGCTCGGCCTACTTTAGTTTGGGTATTTTGTGTTTTCTTTTGCACAGCAAGCTAACCTTTGCTGGTAAAGACAGTGGTCTCACTCCCGCTCCCAGCATAGGTATGTTATATTGCCCTTATAGTTAGTGGACGTGTTTCCGCTGAGGCTAACTGGTTGGTGAAGCCAGTATATTCGCTCCCTCTCCCGACATTTGTAGTGCTATTATTTCCGTGCATCGGCGTTTGGCATTGTGCCCGCTTGGCCGATACTGTTCGAGTAATCTGTACAACTTGTACCCGCATTCTGAGGGAGGGGCTTTCCGAAAAGCCATGCATGAACTGCAGCTTCATGCCCTGGGCAGTGAGGGCTGTCAGGCTGGCTGAGGTGGAACACCCAGTTAACCCCAGCCCAGCGATTGACTCCAGCTCAGTCTAGCCGATCTAAACATCAGGCTGCTGAGACTGCAGGCGCCTCCTCCGGGAAGAAGGCCAAGGAGTCTAAACTGGCCTCCAAGGTGGACCAGTTTACTGAGGAGCTCAATCAGGTGAAGTCCCTCTTCCTGGCCCTCCAGTCTGGGACTGGTGCAGGGGATGTGGGGGTTCCTGCTCCTCCATGTTGGATCTGGAGGATGATGCGCTCTCCGTGGCGGCATCGGCCACTGAGTTCGCTGAATATGGGGCAGAAGTGGTCCCCCAGGATGTAGCCTCCCGCGCCTCTGAGGTGAGCTCCTGTTCCTCGGCCCGCAGTTCTGGCGCTGGGTCCGAGGCGAGGATAACTCTGTGGGAGCCATCATCCGTATGGCCCTGGCCCACCTGCAGTTGGACGTTCCACAGGCTCCTGCCAATGCTTTTTTCAGGCATGGTCCAGCCCCTTCCACCTTTACTGTGCCTCCATCAGATGACTATTTGAGGGAGATGCAAGCATGCTGGAGGGATACTAGAGCCCTCTCTCATGCAACATCCGATGGCGGGACCCTGGCAGCCATGCAGGATGTAGCCACGTTTGGCTTGGGCTGCATTCCAGCGATTGAGCTGACTAAAGCTGCTCTCATTGTCTCGCCTGATGAGGCTCTGAGGCCAGATGTGAGGTGTCCTCGCCCCCAATACCAGGTGACTGATGATCTGCTTTGTAAGGCCTATGATGCAGCAGCACACATGGGACACATAGGCAATTCTTTGTCACATCTGATGCTGGCTCTTTCAGCATCCCTACAGGAGGCTACACTGGATGCTTCCGCCCACAATTTTGCTGATGCGTCTCTGCAGGCTTTTGCTCTAATGTCCAGAGAACTGGGGAGGTTGATGTCCACTCTTGTCCAGGCTCGCCGCCAGGTGTGGCTGGCACAGTCGCCTCTCACTGAGAAATGCCGGAGAACCCTCCACGGTGTCCCAGTGGAACCTGGTGAGCTATTTGGGTCGGCTGCTCTAGAGGCTTGAGCGCATGGTCCAAGCCAGACAGACTCGGCAGCAGCTGTCTGGGCTTCACAGGAGTGTGCATCCTCCCAGCAGGCCCCCAGTGCCGCTCTCAGCCACAGACTTTCCCCAGTGGCTACCTTCGGTCTCAGCAACCGGTTCAACAGCCTGCTCAATGAGGGGCTTAGGGCTTTCGGGCCCCTGAATGACTTCCCTCTAGACAACCTCAGACCTTGGATGCTGCCCGTCGTCCCCCCAGGGCCTCTAGAGGCCGGGGACCCCGTACACTGTGCGGTTCAGAAAATTCTGGAGTTCCGACAGTCATTTTTGGATGGCGGACGGTCCCCTGCTACTCTGAGGGTATACGTGGCGCCCATTTCCTCTCGACATGCTCGAGTTGATAACAACACAGTGGGGTGCTACAGACTTGTGTCCGTTTTTCTAAAGGGAGCCTAGAGGTTACGACCCCCACAGGCTCAGGGAGCTCCAGCATGGGATCTGCCCCTGGTGCTGGATGCTTTGCTTTTGAGCCCCTGGCACAGACAGAGTTGAAGTGGGTGTCTGCTAAGACTGCTTTTCTCCTTGCAATCACTTCAGCGAAGTGTGTTGGGGAGCTACATTCTCTGTCTGTGAGTGACTCATGTCCGAGGTGGAACTCAGATGGCTCAGGGGTCACTCTGTGGCCGAATACGGCTTTTCTTCCAAAGGTTCTTTCATCGTCAAGTCTTAACCGACCTATCCACCTGGCACAGTTTACACCCCCCCCCCCCCCCCCCCCCCAGGGGAGGACAGGTTAGGACTGCTGTGCCTTGTGCAGGCTTTAAGAATTTATGTAGCTTCGTCGAAGCATAAGACAGTCAGAACAGCTGTTCCTCTGTTATGGTGGTCCTAAGAAAGGCTGTTCTCTCTCCAAACAGCTACTGTTGCATTGGATCGTGGATGTCATCACCCACGCATATAAACGAAGTGGTCGCCCCCTGCCATCCAGGGTGAGGTGCCACTCTACTAGGCCTGTAGCTACGTCATGGGCGGTTCTGCGTTGGGTGCCCCTGGGGGACATATGTGATGCGGCATCATGGGCATCATCAAGTACCTTCTCCAGGTTCTATCGGGTGAATGTGGCCACTCCCCATACACTGGGTGTGGTCCTCATCCAGGGTTCATAGAACTGTAGTTACATACGTAACTTTAATTTTAAAGGCTACTGATGAGTAAGTTCATCTTTATGTGTACAATTGGTGGAATACCCCTTTAAAAATCTTAATTTTGGCCTTTTCTTTTTATGTGCAGGCTTTATGTGTGGATGGAGGCACATTAAACTCACATGAGGAATAAAAACAAGCTGACACAAAATTATGACACAATTCAATCAACTTTTTAATAATTATTAACAAGTATAGGTATGGATTTACACTCTGTTCATAACTTTTTGTTTTTGTTTGCTTTCCGTAGCTTTGTACATACTCTGTGCGTGCAAGGCAAAGATAAACATGACGGTAGAAAATAAACTCTCCCCTGGGATGAAACGGAGGTTCAGGTCACTGACAGTGCAGAGAGATGAACTGAGGTCCGCTCCGTCAAAAACACAACCACCCTGAGAGTTTGATAGACTGAATACACTCCTGCTGTTATCTCAATACAATATCTGCTCATATAGTGGTCTCTTATTAAAATCTGATCTGCTCTTTTCTGTGATATGATGATTTCATACACAGTCTTTTCATGGAATGATGTCACCTGAATCAATCTGAATGTCAACTACTGATGTGAAGCTACTGAAATATGCAGAAACATGCAGAGCTTTAGTGTCCTGTGGAGTCATCTGGAGATTCTAAAAGGCTTAATGTGAACATATTAGAAGAAGGCAAATGAAATATTTACTGTTAGGAAAATAAATACACTTGGTATAGATAGTTTGAGGGAATTGAGTGGCAAAATAAACAGATCAGACTAAATTGTTGGATTCTACTTTTGGATGACGAGGATGAAATTTGGAAGTATTGTTAAAAAAAAAAGTATAAATATGAATTTAAGGCAAAACCTTAAACTTTTTGTAGCAGAAAGTACAGAAATTAATCGTCTTGTGTCCTATCTCCCCTGAACACACCGCTTGTCATTGTGGTCAGATTACAAAGATCCAGAAATCTTTCTGGTGTTAATATAAATAGAGTTTGGTTCTTTTTCCATTCATGTGGTTTTTACACACGTCTGTCAGAGAGGAAATGGCAGGATTCAGAGCAGCTGCTGGAAGAAGCTGTGATGTGCTGCAGGACCTCAACAGTACCAGGTCACAGTTAAATGACTGCTGGTGTTAACTCCTGCTAACACAACTTCTGTCTCATATGAAAAAATGATATCTAGTCCAGTGATTGGTTGGAGCAAAAATGAACCCCCTCCTAAACAGAAACCAAATTAAAAAGAAGCTAGTGACTAAATAGATCTTCAACAAAATAGGAGTAAGATCTTAATTGGTCTTGTAATGTAGATGAATCACTTGAACTGAAGTCATAATGAAACATGTAAATGTGCTTTATGAGATTTTTTTCTCTGGGATACTTTAAGTTGAAACAAATAGAATATCTATATCTTCTCTCATCTTCTAACCATAAACATCATCGGCCTTGAAAACCCCCAAATCAACTCAATATAACAAACATGTAGAAGCAGGTGATATTAATGATGCGATGAACATGTTAATGAACTACACTCACAAACGTGTTCTTCTGTTGAGAGTTACACGTATTTCACTACAGCCACCTGTTGTCTTTTACTATCTGATGCTGGCTGTGTCCCATGTGAGGCTCAGTCTCATTGAAAGGACTCAGAGTTGTGATGTAAAGCTGTGTGGAGACTTAATGTGAGGTTAATAGTAGTTAATAGCATGTATGTCAGTCAGGGAAATAATACACACTGTATGTCTGGTCACACCTTGAAGTTGCTTTGTGAAATAAATCAGCACGTCTTTATGAAACATTGGGTTGAAGGCTTGTTGACATCATGGATGTATAAAGAGAACTGGATACAGCATTGGAAGCAGGGTCTTATTCATTCCTATGAAAGCAACTCACAAATTTATGAGAAAAAAAAGGAATGTTCTCTGACATATAGTCAAAAATTTGCGAGAAAGAAAACTCACAAATTGATGAGAAATCCAATGTCTGTCCAAAGTCTGGATGCTTAGGATGATATGGTGATTCTGGGCTAAGATAACAAGTTTCTCCTTATTGATTAGCCCAATTGAAAAGTACAGTTTGATCAGTTCTTCCACAGCAGGCATAATGCACGACAAGCCACGTCTTTCCAGTGTTGTAAAGTGAGGCGATGTGACTGATTGGCAGAATAAAACACATTTTTTTCAAGTTTTTTTTACAAGTTTTTTCTCTCGTAAATTTGCGACTTTAATCTCAGAAATTCTGAGATATTTTCTCGAAATATTACCCCCCCTTCTCCAGGTCAGGATAGGATAAAAACGAGGATAAAGCATTGTCATTTTGCAGCTCTCCTGGACATTTGAAGTGATATTGGACCAAACGGGTCAAATTGTGATTTCACAGGTTTAGTGATGTATCCTCTGATTCACAGACGTCTCTTTCACTATCTAAGTTTATAGTAAAAAAGTATCATCATGGAGGTTGTAATTACACAGTTTGGATGCTAGGTCAAATTGGCTTCAAAGCCTGGCGCTGTTCCTGGGGGCTTGGTTACCATAGTGACAGGACCAGCTGCTGAACTGCTACTGAGGATTAAATATGATAACTAATATACAGTCAAATTAATATGAAGGCAGGTTAGCCTCATACAAACCAAAACAGATGGTGCAGGTTGGGCATTTAAAATCTTTGCTACTTTTATCATTGTATTTTAACCATTAAGTTATCCTCATGCTGTTTATCAGCTGATGAGTTCACTCACTCACTCACATGGAATATTGTAATTTTCCATTATTCTGAACATCTCATGTTGAAGACTGTCTGACATGATAGAAAGCTCCAGATGAGTGGACCCTGACTGATTGTTGAAAATACTTGTTGTTGGTCATGTGATCATTTCATAGCATAAAGAGTTGATTGAGCATCATTTGGGTAAATAAAGGCTTCTTTTGTAATGGGTTAAGCACCTTCTGACCTCCACAGAGACGAGCGCTGACATGGGACATAGCAGCTGTTTTCTACAGTACAACACAAGGAGAGGACAGGTAGGGCTTCAGTGCCTTGCTTAAGGACACTTCAACAGGGCACATTGGCTGCTGCGGGGATTGAACCTGGGATGTTGGTATGATGTGAGTCTTCCAGCTGGGCCACACTACCAATCCTGTTTCACACAGGAGGGAACAACATTCAAGCTGCTCTCAGACCTCTTACACCCTCCCGCTTACTGATCTCGGTGATGTCACAGACCCCCCCCAACTCCCCTTCCCCTCCAGTCTCTCCCAGGTGTGTCTCTCCTCCTCAGGTGAGTCTGTGTGTTATTCAGAGAGAGGGGGCTCAGTTCTTTGGTCTGCTGGCTCTGCCTTTGTCGTGTGCTGTTTAGAGACCGCTTCTCCTCTCTCCTGTGTGCTGTTACCTACGTCCGCCGTGGCCGCTAACGTGCCGGGGCTCTTCTTCCTGTGGGGCGGGGGGCTCGCTTGGGGGCGCTGCAGGGTTTCGGATGAGATTGAGCCGGGGCCCTTGACGTGGGATGTGGGGGTTAGGGCGGGTTTTTCCAGGGTTGGCGGAGGTTTATCGACTGCTGCAGTGGGACTGAAGAGTCTCGGTGCTGATGCTTCTTCTTTCTGAGCCTGAGCTGCAGAGGAGGGAAACCCAGAGACCTCTTGAGGGGGGTGCTTGCTTTGATCTAGCGTCCCTCTGCAGCCTGCCTCCTTCTTTTCTTCAGCTGCCTGCTTCCCTGTTTTCCAGACTGAGCAGGAGGACAAAAGACAGATAGAAGAACAGCTTCACCTCTGAGAAACAACAACACATTTTTAAAAAGGAGCTTCTGAGCATGACTTACAAACAGCCCCTCCCTCCACCCCTCCACCCCCCCTCACCCTCCTGTGGCCTTTGTGCTTCCTCACCACTGGTTGGATCTTCGGTGCAGGTGGGCAGATCCCCTCTGTTGCCCCGGTAACGGATGGGCGACCTTTGTAACACAGCCTTCAGCTCTGAGAGAGAAGGAGACAGAGAGAGGAGCATGAGACTTTTTGGAGACCAACATATTTAATTATCAGCTTCAGCTTTTTATATTTCTTACATTGTGTTGATAGTTTTTGGAATTCACTATGTCTTCATTAAACATGTCTCACCTTGTGTCATGGCCAGAGCGTCCTCATGGACGGACACAGCTCGCCGTTGTGGGAGGGGCTTCAGGTGCTGGCGTGGTTTGGGAAGACTCTCTGAAGGAGTACATATACATACATCATTAAAATACGCATGTTTTCTTGAAATTAGACAGATTGAGTCATTGTGTCCATTTCAGTGTATTCATTATTAAACATATGTGTATGATATTATAAATGTATAACAATATAATGCTGGAGTGACTGAGAAAGATGGATCGCTGTAATAATGGATCTTATATTTTTAAGTGGATGCAACTCTAAATGCTTTCACACATTGATTCATTCTGTAGACTGATGTAACCAGTAATCTAACGTGTTAGCTCCACAGTTCTCAGTTGTTCAGTTAAATTTTCAAAAAGGTAATCTGTTATTATGTTAACCAACTATTCCTGTAGCTACGTTTTTACCACAAAATCCGCCACAAATTCTTTTGGTTACTTTTTTTGCAGGCAGACACCTGACTACGTGCTCCAGTTATATCACTGCACACCTGTACGGCAGCTCAGATGGGACAGCATTCACTTGGTAGAAATATTATTATTTAGAATTAGTGAGAAGAAATAAGAGCAAGAACATTACAGTAACGTGTAAGTTGTGTGTATTGGCCTGTTGCAGTGATGTAGGTATGTGTTTATAAGCCTGTATGTAGTTTATAACTTATAACTAATTTTTTTATTTTTAAAAGTAACGTTCCCCAACACTGCATGTGACATCATGTGACATCAAGGTGATAATGACCCAGAGATGTGTGGAGACTGTGCAGACTATCACGAGCCTCCTTTGAATTTGGATTAGCTCTTCATCACTTGTGTAAGACGTACCGTCGGTCACTGATTGTGCTTTCTCAGAGCGATCCTGTGTGCTGGGACCCCTCCATGGAGACGGGGCTGGAGGAAGCAGCTCTTTCCTGGGGGACGGAGTTGGAGCTGCACCCCGGGGACCTTCCTGACTTTCATTCTGGAGAGGGGAATCAGAGGCTGCTCAGTGGGCTGTGACATCAACATGTCTGCTATATTATGACTGACATGAGCTAAGAAAGCTAACAGTAACATTCAACAGTATAAAGTATAAAGAGGAAAGCCATGCACCTCCTAAAAGCTACTGAAACTCATAATAAAGAGTTTATTAAATGAAGGTGTTTTAAGGGGTGTAGCTGATGTATTTCATCAGTTAATTACAGCCACATGAAATGAATATGATTCTTCTCTTTTCATATTAAAAACATGAATAAATTGATATTAAGTGGATTTAAATGAAGAGGAAAGTATTGTACTCCTTTAAGTCAGATACTAATTAAGAGGCAAATTAATTGATCTTTTATTAAAGACCTTGTGTTTAATATATTTGGAACTGAAAACATGTCATCATGTTATCATAATCAGCTTCAGATCATTCATAAACACATTTTCTGTCATGGTTTGAACAGTTTTGCTTATTTTACACTCTTTTTTTTCTCTTTTCTCCCCCCTGTGTTTGTTCAGAACAGGCCCATTGCTTGGCCTCTGGCTGCTACTTCAACACACAGAGAAATGAATCCAGTTGATGTGAGCTGTGAATGAGTTTATACACCATCAACATGACAGAAACTAACATTCTATTATGCTCTTCCTCATTTCAGCTAAAACAATGGCTGCATTTAAAAATAGAATAAAGAGGATCAATCATATTGGGCTCTTAGATAGTTCCTATTTTCATGCTATTTCATGCTTTCCTTTTGTCCAGACTAGCTGTAACTCCCTCCTTTCTGGCTTAACACTAAGTTCTCTCTCTCGCCTCCGACTGGTTCAGAACGCAGCAGCTCGGCTTCTTACTGGTTTGAACAGACGACATCACACCACTCCAATCCTGGCTTCTCTCCACTGGCTCCCTGTTCATTTTAGAGTGGATTTAAAGGTTTTACTGATCACTTTTAAAGCATGTCTAGGTCTAGCTCAAAGCCAAATATCAGATATGTTGACTCCATATGAGCATCAGCCTTATATCCTCAGGTGGGGCCCTTCTGGCTGTTCCAAAGTCGAAGTTGAAATATAGAGGGGATCGTGCTTTTGCCATCAGGGCCCCTCAGCTTTGGAACGGACTGCTTGAGGAAATAAGGCTCACAGAATCTGTAACTGCTTTTAAATCACTTCTTAAAACACATTTCTACAGACTAGCTTTTATGTGATGAATTTTCTTTATTGTTACTGTCTTTTATCTCATTTTATTTTATTATTATTATATTTTCATAATCTCTCCTGACTGTATTTCATTGTCCTCTACTTTCAGTCGTGTTACTGCTCTCTGTGTTGTGTCTCTTGCTTTGTATTAAAAGTTATTGTTATTATATTATGATTATTTTCTGTGCCTTCAGTTCACATTTGAGTATTTATATTTCCTCCAAAGATTTATGTTTGTGTCTGTACTGGATCTTCACAAACATATGAGACAAAACGCTGTGTGGACACTGTTATAATGGAGCACATTACAACACGTTTTAGACAGCTGTCATTCCAGGAGGATTTATAGCAATACCTCAGCTATTAATCAAAAAATAAATTTATCTATGTCTCGATCCTGTGGACATCCATTACTTTCAATCCAATTTGAATTAAAGAGTACAGTCTTAAATTAAAGAGTATAGTCCAGAACTGCTCTATGTGTAAAGTGCCTTGAGATGACTTTTGTTGTGGTTTGTTGCTATATAAATAAAGATTAATTGAAGTATTGATTGAACATATAGATCATGTTTTTTCACCATGTTGGTTTGTTTAACTGATTCCACTCAGACAGATTAACAATAGTTTATTCTATCTTTCTGGAACTTCTCCAGCTGGTAGTGCCCTAGTTCTCCTGCGCCTAAAAAAAATGACCAGGTCAGCCCACCACACAACAACTATTTGATTATTATTTACATTTGATATAGACACTAACAATGAATTCTACAGACTATGGCTACCCTGACTTTCTTGTGTCATCATCAGGTCAAAATTGAACTGGTCCAACACTTCCCAGGATGTTTGTACAATAATATGTAGTGATTCCTTTAAAGATAGTTTAAGGGATTATTGTTTAATGATGATATTTATTAAAAGTCTTTTTATTACCTGTGTAAGACTCTCTGCTCTCCTGCCATCATGTGTGTGTGCTCTGAGCTGGACTCCCTCTGCTGAGCTGCTGGAAGGAGGAGCGGAGGAGGGACGAGCTCCTCCTCCTGCGGGACCAGACGGGGTCGGGATGGGAGGCTTGGCCGCGACGGCAGGTTTGGGTGGCAGGGGGCCAACGGGACGCTCGGGGACGGCAGGTTTTGGGTAAAGGGGAGGGTCCGGCCGGATGTGGTCCAGCCCTCTCATTGGATGCCTGGGGTCTGCTGCGAACGAGAAGGTGAGAGACTGTATGTAAGTGGTGATCCATGACGTCTGATCCATGAATGATGCATGCTGGTCCAATCAGTGAGTTTAGGTTGAACAGATGTTCAGACACATGTGGACTAATGCATATAAAACACTCCTGTGTTGTCTCATCACAGGCCCTGAAACATCAGGAGGGTTGATCTACACACAGCTCAGGCCAGTGGCTATGCTGATGATGTTACAGGCTCTCTCCCATGTTGCACTTTGTTACCAGTGAGTCTAGGACACAGAGACTCAAAAGCAACATGAAAACACAGAACTTCAATAATGACTGTGGTTTATGTCTGATTGTATCATAGTTTTTATGGAAACCATGAAGACAGGGAGTTATAGATGACTGCCAGTAGAATCTCAATGGATTCGCCACCTAAACTTCTTAAAGGGATAGTTTGTCATTTAGGAAGTGGGGTTTTATGAGGTTCATAGTCAGTGTATTACCTGTAGTAGATGGGGGTCGGCACACTTCCAGACTGGAGAACTGTAAAACATCCATATTCATCTGCATGCTGTACATTGAATTACACTGCAACAACACGATCAGACCCAAACAGCTGATCTGCAGTGTAATACAGTGCATGCCATGCTTAGGAATATGGAAGTTCTAGGGCTGAGAAACTGTAGCGCCAAAGGAAAGGCTGTCTGACGGCAAAGTTAAGCAGTGGAAATATTCTAAATATAGCACACGCTTAAACTGGTATTGATTTTTTTAGGTGGGTCTTTATTTAGGAGGCTATAATACATTGTGCTGTTGTCCACAGCAGTACAATGCTTAGCTTCTGTGCAGGGACTCCTGTCTGCTTCTCCAGACTGAGACTGTGTTGACCCAAATCTACTGCAGACAATACACTGACTATGGACACTCAACAAATGATCCCTTTAAGCTTAACAGAATAAAACTGATATTATTCTATATTTTTCATATTGTTGACAAATCTAATGAAAAGACCAAAATCAACAATGTTAGTCCGTCCCTCAGTACTTTCTGACTTCCCTTAAAATGCTTCACAAACATATGGTTTCATTTGTAAAAAGAGCTCAGCTGCTCACTGTAGTCTGTAGCAAATGTTACTCAAACAGGAGGAAACGGTACATTTGTTGGGGACTATTGGCAGTGGCACATTAATACACATTTCTTGCTCTAGTGAGCATTTCCTGCAGCAGGACGGTGTGTATGAGACCGAGTCAAAATAAACCAGCCGGTGCAACAGTGTGACTCACTGATGTGTTTTTAATAGTGCAGTAATAATGGAGCACCGTGGTACAGTGGGATAAGATATCAAAGGATCAAATCTTTGTTAGTTCTCAGAAATGGAGGGAGGGTAACATTTATACCTGATGATGTAGACATGGTTCTGGGCTTCATGTATGCAGGAGGTGGTTCAGGTTTGTCCAGGATAGCACCTGACAGACAGAGAGTAACATTTGAATCCAAACCTTACAGCAGTGAATACAATGTGTACAACACTGAGATACACTGAAGCTGTAAGTGGCAGGTCTCCAAACTAATGTTGATGACTCAGATAAGACTGGAATGAAAGAACAACCAAATTTAAAGAAAAATTCCAATTCAAGTTTAAAGCTCAGTGAGATACAGTAGAAATAATGTACACCGGCCCAGTGAGAGACACTTGTTACCAGCAGTTAGACCCACTGCTGATATCACATCAGTAGGAGCTTCATGGAAGTAGCAGATGTAACCACAGTATAGTCATTAAACATAAAAACAACTATGTATCATACAACCTACATATCTTACATAAATAAGTTCCAGAACATGTTCTATATGCAGCGGTTGGCACAGGGTTATTCATGCAATCTGATTTTCTTCAAGGTTTCTTAACAGAGAATTTATTCACATTTTTCCCCAATTCAGCATCAGCTTCAGCCTCATTCAGTTACATCTGAAGATACTTTCATTACTTTGATGAACCACAACACAAACGTATATTCAAATACAAAACACATGTGGGATCTAGTGATAGGAACAAATACATTCCTTCACTATTTTACACACACTTACCCTCAGAGTTGGCTTTTCTCAGCTCCTCGTCTTTATTCTACAACAGATGTTTTGGACGATATTAAACAATTAATGACACAACAAGATATTTATTACCTGACAAAGTTTTACCAGCAGGATAATACATAATCTGATTCTCCTCTATGAGAAAATGAATGAACTCTACACGAGAATACACAATTATTAACCACAACATCAATGGTAAATCATACATACATACAACCATGATGAGGCGATGTGGGGCTTCACAGTGATGACAAGCCATCATGTACATGAACACCACCACTGCCCCCTCCCTTTATACATATACATATATAGAGTGATGCATCTCTATTTAAAGCACAGGAGGACAACCTGACCTGTGCTCCTGTCAGTAAACACTTTACACTTATGGAAACCAAGAAGAGTTGCCATAACAACTAACAGGGATTCAAATCAACAGAGTTTAGACTACTAACACTGGTGATATTCAATATTTCAAAGGACCCCAGTTCAGAAAATCCTGGATATAACTACTTTTGTATTCCAGGCAAGGCTACATCACACAGTTGTTTTACATTTTACACTGTTTCATTGTGTTACTAAATCAGTGTCATTTTGTCAGAAGTGGAGTGTTCTTTAATTAATGAAAAATAAACACATGCAACACATTTTGAATTAAGCCAGAACTCCAGTAATTAATAGTTAACCTGTCTATTTGGCAAAGTGTTTCATACATGATTGAAGTTTCACGTTGTATCGTCGCACGCACGCACGCACGCACGCACGCACGCACGCACGCACGCACGCACGCACGCACGCACGCACGCACGCACGCACGCACGCACACACACACACACACACACACACACACACACACACACACACACACACACACACACACACACACACATCCTACCTGGTTGGACTTGGTTTCTGCAGGTGGAGTTTTGGCCACGCCCATTCTGTGCAGCATCACCTGCAGCCTCTGTTCAAAACTAGATGTGCTCTCAGATACATGCTTCTGGAGGAGGATACATACACATTTAGTACACATGAATATTTACACACATGCAGAAAGTGCCAGGACCATACTGTTGCTGTGGGTGTGTAGCATTTTGATAAATGTAGATAAAATGCAAGGAAAAATGAACAATATCAGCAGTTATATTTTGGAGCTGATAGATACTGATCCAACATGTTTTAATCTGGAGACAACATGGAAACTGCTCAGGAGCTAGCCAATTAACTTCTAATAAATAACATATTATGTTACTGGAGACAACTTCAAACCAAAGTGTAATGTGTAACATTTTTTTAGTGTGATCTTCTGACTTGAATATGGCTTTTTGTAATCCATAAAAAATGTCCAGCACTCTAATCACACCAGTTACTGCTTTGAGAACCACAACTATGAAATGTATATGAAACCGCATAGTAATAACTGCAACAACAATTTTGTGTGTAATATAAAGGGGAATTGTGCAATATTTATGGCAGTATGTGGAATGTATTGTGTGTGTGTGTGTGTGTGTGTGTGTGTGTGTGCTCAGTGTATTGTCAGACTGACCTTACTGTGTGTGTTATCCTTGTCTTCGGGCTCTAATCCCGTCAGCAGTATGAGACTCTGGCTCTTGCCCTCTCTCAGTGACCTCTTGGTGACTTTCAGCCTCCTCTCTCCATACGGAGTCCCTCCCATCTTCATCTCCTTCATCAGCATGCTGCTCCGCTCCTGCTCGGTCAGAGGGGAAGTGACCACGGGACTCGGGGTTCGGCCTGGCAAGTCAGGAAGTGAGGTCACCGCCTCTTCTTCCGCATTTGAGAGCGTAGCGGTGGTGAGGTCAGGGGTTGTGGCGATGATGGGGTATGAGGGAGGGGTCTCACTGGGAGGTGTCGTGGTGGTTAATGTCTTGGCAGGCGCCACCGTTTCCCTCGCATCGCCTGCAAGATGTTGGCCGGTGGCAACGGTTCCTTCTGTGGTGGCGGCATCATTAGAAACGTTAGCATCCTCCCCTGATCTTGTCCCTCTCTCCTTCTCTCTCTCCTTGTCCCTCTCCCTCTCTCTCTCCCTTTCTTTGGCCTCTCGGAGGGGTCGAATGAGGTCTGCAATGGAGGTCCTTTTGACCTTCACCGCCTCTCCTCCTCCCTCTCCCCCTCCTGCCTTGGCGGCTCTCCCGACTCGAGCCCTCTTGAAAGCGAAGAAGTCGCCAAACTTTTTCTTGATGTTTTTGGTAGGAAGTGTGGTGGTGGTGGTGGTGGGAGCGGTGGACGAGGTGACGGAAGAGGAAGTGGGGGGAGTGGAGGATGTAGAGAGGGATGGAACATCCGTGGATGTGAAGGATGTGTCGGTCGGAGGGACAGAGGGGGAGGTGACAGTGGTGGTGTAGGAGGTGATATGGTCGGACGAGGAGGAAAAGGGGGTTGAGGCTGAGGGGGTTGAGCTTGACTCTGAGGGGGTGACTTGGGCAGAGTCTGACTCCTCCCACCGGCCTTTTCTGCAGCAGGGAGACAGCAGAAAGAGCAACAGACAAGAAGAGACACTCAGTACTACAACTACTGCTAGAGGCCTCAAGACACATGCTCAGTTCAGATAGACGACGAAAAAGGTCATGCAAACATCACACAGAGCAGAAACACCTCTCAGTGGTGTTACACTCAATCACACTGACCAGAAGAGTTACCCCAATAAAAACAAGGCATGGCCTGGTGATTTCAACCAGTTGGTGGGTGTGCTCAAAACTTTGGTCCAGAGCAAGATATCTAGAATACCACTGGCAAAGTTACCATCAAATTTGGTCTGGATATTCATGGTCCCTAGAGGATGACCCCTAATTTTCATTTGACTTTTCATCTAGCACCATCGTCAACTTTGACGAGAAGGAGCAGAAGAAAGGAAGTTTTGACTAATATCTTGTCTTATAATATTAACTAGAAGACATTACTAATGACTAAGGTGTTATTGACCGCAATGGTTACAATGGTACACCCACTTCTCTTCTGCTGAGCAAGTGTAAAGATGGAGTATAACTATGGTTGATTACCTAGTCTTAGAAAATTCAACATCACTCCATTCATAAATCTTTCAGAGGCTCTACATGTGAAATATTCACCCACATTCCAGGACATCCACCATCAGGCACTGATGTTTCCTCTCTTCATAACAATGTGAGCATGGTACATGGTATACTGTGTATAAAATAGATTAGCAACCAACTAGCCAAGCTTATCAGGTCAACTTGCATCAACGGTCATGAGACATGTGATCTCTGTGTGTTGTAGACAGGTAGTTTGTTTGATTTTGAAAGTATAAAACCAAAAGAGAAGACGGAGTGTGTGGTGCCATGTCTGGATTCTGTTCTGTACAAATGCTAATCTTAGTTTACTAGCAACAGTATGTAAGTATGTCACAGCTTATTGTCTCCCAGTCATGGATTCTTCAAGAATGGGAAGCTCTACTGGGGGGATGAACACCATTCTTCTGAATGATATGACGGTGGTAGAGAGAGCTGTCTAACATATCATTACAAAATCTCCTACAGTTGCACAAGCAGGTTGAGATCTACACTTGTACATCACTTCATCATGTTGTCTATGCATGACTTCTAGACTGACATAGTTTTCAGAAGTAAGACATCATGATTTTTCAGTGCCTTCCAAAATGTCTTTGAACTGTTTGCTTGTATGTTTGCCTTGGTCAAGCTTTGGTTAGGTTTAAGCACCAGAACTTGCTGGTCATGGTTACAAAAAATATAGCAATTGATTAAGGTTATGGTGTAAAGAACCGACATCAGGTCACAGGTGGCTCAGAGTGGTGAGGATCTACCTTAACCCTTCAAACCCTAAACCTAATTCCTCAGGACAACATTTTGAAGGGTTAGGGTCCACTAACCGTAGTGGATGATGAGAATCTTGGGATCACTAGGAGAATATCAGTAGGGCTTTACATGGTAGGGCTTATGAAACATCTTGTGTCAACCTGATCTTTGCTGGTACACCCAAAAGACAGGATCCCCCCCAAGAGGAAGAATGCTAGGGGAAAAGAAACAGCAAGGACCCTGGACAAGCGTCTGAGTGAACAGCAGAAAAAGACAACATCAGCTAAACCCCACACCAAGAATGCTCAAGAGAGGTCAAAGGTCATCAGTGAATGATTATGGACTTTCATTGTGCACACCAGAGACAGGGACTGTCATCTCCCCCATATACAACAATGAGGCCAAAGCTCTGTTTACTTCTGTCATGTAATAGTGTCTGAACAGCTCTATTTGAGACTTGGTTGACAGCTGTGAAAAAGCGAGTAAGGGAACATTTGAGTTATGATTATTTTGTTACACAACAAGCTTACTGCCTCTAGCCACTGCTAACACAGCTTCAGTGTTGACTGAAAATGACATCAGTCACAGTGATTAAGGCAAAATAACGTGCTAATCAGCCAACAAGAGGCCAGTGGCACACTCAGTAATGCGTTGAGTGCTTACAATCTTGAAATCTAGTCTCTTCAGGCTAAAGGCTGCACCATCTTAACACAGCATCATCTTAAATTATTTTGCGTTGGGTAATCTGAAAGAGCAAACTGAGGTGGGTCCAGAACAGACTTCAGACAGGGAGTGTGTGTTTACGTGGTGTTACATTGAAGGGTCACAGGGTTTATCAAACAGTACAAAAACATCCACCATGCAAATCTACACATAGAGCTACCGGGCTGGAATCACAAACACTTTTCTTACATTACTATACACTGTTATTTAAGCAGTTATCAGGAGACGTGGGGCCTTTGCTTTCTTGAAAATGCAAAAAAAAAAACAAAAAACATGGGATTGTAATAATTGAATAGCCTGAAAAATGAGAGAAAGAGCATTTTATCATGGAAAAGTATTGGACGTTTGGTGGAATAGTCAGGGACCAAAGTAGTCCAGAGAGAGAGTTTTACCCTCACACCAGTGTGTAACTCCTGCCAACACCATCTGTGTGTGGTAATAGTGTTAATGCATGTGATGTATAAGGGCAGCAGTATACTAGAAATGAAATCAAAGAGCTCCACATCAACACTTTAATTACAAAATGTCTCAACAACATTTCTAATGCAGTTGACTTTAATCATGCTCTAGTTGCTGTGCACAGATGTAGAAATAATGCATTAAAAATATGTTGCTAGGGAATGTTCAATAATTCTGTGATTGAACATAATCCAGGTTTTTTGCAGACTCCTCCACATCATCATCATGCTGTTTGGTGAATGAGCTGTGGGGGAAACAAACTCTCTAATGAGCCAGGTGTGTGATGGGTAAATTATCTCTTTCATTTTTTCACTTTCAGTTTTCACAGCTGAGCTCTGCAGGCTGATTTCACACTACTTTAATCCAGTTAATATGTGTATGTATATGTATATGTGTATGTATGTGGACTTCCATGATTTTATAATTGTGGGTATATTTTTTTTAGGATATTGCAGGGCATCTATTATATCTGATACCAAGTACAACCAGGGTCTGTATCACTGACACTTAATGTCATTTGGAGTAACCTAAATGCACCTTGCATGACAAAACAGTGTCATTTAGATTTATGGTTATGAATAAATGTTCCATTTTTCAACTGTTAAAGAAACGTGCTGAAACTGAATGTATCAACATCTTTGTGTCATCTATAGTGAAATATCATAAGCTGCATCCATCAACACTAGTGAGTGTTAATGATGATTGATCATTATTTATTTTCTGCTATTACAACTATTACTACTACTGTCACAACTGCAGCTGAAAGGTAGATACAATGGTTCCTCCTCACACAGAGTGAATGCAGTGTGTCTTTGTTGAGCTTTTGGTGGGTTACACTTGTTTACTGAGGCTTTCCCTCCTTGTGTCCCTGTTGTGGCAGCTCTTTTCTTTCCTGTGATCAACTCTGATATTTATGAACAAATGTGTGGTACTGACACTGAAGTTGACAGACTGCAAATATTACAGCTGGTGACATTTTTATTAACTGGTGAGAAACAGTATCAAATATAGCTGTGTTTTTTGGTCTCTGTGTGTGTGTGTGTGTGTGTGTGTGTGTGTGTGTGTGTGTGTGTTTGTTTGTGTGTGCGTGTGTCTGAGTGAGAGAGAGAGAGAGAGAGAGAGACAGAGAGAGGGAGAGAGAGAGAGAGAGAGAGAGAGAGTGTGAGAGAGAGAGAGAGCTTTCATCTGTCCCAGCCACTAGGAAACAGGCAAGTATTGTGATGCACATCACCCCTCTGAACGCCCACAATTCATCACCATCTACTGTGTCACATCTGTCCAGCTGTTGGTTTTAGGATTGGTTGTAATCATAAGACATGAAGAAGCTAACATTATCCATGTCTAAATACTACACAGCTTTGGGAGAATTTCCATATATGGTTATCACTTAAAACTCTATTCATCTCAATGAGACTGACAAGAACAATATCACAGCTGGCATTGTCAACATACATGTTAAACATGCTAAATATATCATTTTATCAATGATATTGAGAATTACTCTTAAAACTTTGATCAGATAGATATCATTAAAAAATGGCAGGTCAGGTTTCTTGTACAATAGAGCTCCGTGTTTATAGATAACTCGATCAATCAATCATTAACTGTATCACACATTGCTGCCCCTGAAGTGTGTTTGTCTTTGCATAAGTCAGAATATGGTTCTATTAATCAGGTGTGTCTTAATGAGCTGAGTAGGTTTTGACTCATATATACTGATAATATGGGCACTGGGACAGAGCCTGTGTTATATTGCAGGAAGCTAATGTAAAGTGGGGCACCAGGTGAAGTGTGACAGCTAATCTCTGCTTTGAAAGTGGACACAGATGATGGTTCTGTAGTGATTTAGAAGAAACAGGGAGGAGGCATTCTTTAAGCAGTATTTGGCACAAAGCTTCAATGAAAATCAATATTTTTTGTTAAGGCTCAGGTACTGCAGTATTGATACTTTTGAGATCAATTCGCTTTAAGCAGGGTTCTCAGTGGGACACATGTGTTTAGTCAGTGATGGGCTCTACATCTGTCTCCCTATTCTGCCCATGGAGGATCCTCGCTGGCTGCATTAGCTCTGCTCCTTTACTATTATCATTTCTACAGGACACTGCATTTTTGCAAAAACTGCAATTCATAAATGCAGTAGATCAATAATAACATTTAAAATGATTTGAAAATGGATTCAAAGATTCAGGAACTGCAGGTCCCGATTTTCACGTCGCGTGTCTCCAGAAACAGTTTGGTGGATCATTTAGATGAAATTTAATACTTGCATCCAAGCTGCCATGATTTTCCAGTCTAAAAATCAGCAACAAGATCCACTATTCGACACTGGCTAGTAGAGAAGTGGGTATTTAGGAGATTGATGGGCACTCTAAGCCAATCATGGCTTTCAGTCATTAATTACAAATTGATATAAATGGGTTTCAAGTCCTGCTCCTTGTAGATAATCAAAGATTTCACTGCAAGTACACTGCTGCCTTAAGTGGATATCTGGCGAGGAGAAAGAAATGTGTTTGTGTGTTTGCTTATGAGTGTGTGTGTTCTACTCACAGTGCATAGTCAGGGATGATTTTCTTGGTGAAGAACTCTTCTACTCCTTCATCCACTCTGCCCATCCCCTCAGTGGCCTCATTCTCTACTTTTGACACTGGCTCCTGCAACAAAAAACACTAGTTAACACACGACTTGCATTGTGTGTGTGTGTGTGTGTGTGTGTGTGTGTCAGTGTCTGCGTCTTTGTCTACCTTTAACAGGACAGAAACATACAAAATCCAACACGTGTGTCTTTTCTTCGCCGTTTGACAGATACAAAACGTTTTACAGGGAAATGTGAGAGATATTTTTGAAGCGGTTCATTAAACTTTCATTAGATAATCTGGCTTCAAATGTAAAAGCAGAGGGAAAAATCTGGGTGTTTTTGATGTTGTCGTAACATTTGAGGAGAAGTGTGAGACTTGTCTGTTGATATATTCAAATGTTTTCTCACTGCAACCTAAAAAAAAAGATCATTCCTGCTTTCACATCCTTACTGCTGGACCAGTGTAGCTGTGTCTATTCCTGATCTAAGCTGGACTTTAAGATTATTGAAACCTAGAGTTAAGATACACTGGGTTAGAGTTTTGGTGTAAGCAACAATGATCTATGCTACAGTCGATTTAGTGAAGCTCAGTATTCAGTTTGATGTATTTAAAGTATTGTACTAAAAGCTGACGGCCTCCTGCCTGTTTCAGAGTCTACACTGGGGGAGGGAAGGTGACTGGTTATTTATTTTCATGGCAGCAAGACTTTAAAATGCCCTGTCCAGTGTGATCAGGCTAGAGTAGTGGTCATCATGCCTCACTTTTCTTGCTTTCCATCATTCATTCATCCATGTATGCACCCATTTTCTCTACCTGCTCATTCCTTTCCAAAAAAGACTCCATGCTTCTGTTTGCAGTGTGTGTGTGTGCAAGTCAGGCAATATGAGAGAAAATGCTACCATCATCATTATTATTAAAAATGTATTGTAGTTCCAATACTTTATGATATATCATGAAAAGAACATTTCAAATATGGCTTGGAAAAATGGGAATGCTGTTCCTCCCACTTTCTTGTTCATTATATTGATCAAAACGTGGTTGTTTCTATGGCAATAACAAGTTGTATCATCTAATTTGAGCTTTACTTAGAAGTACAGAGGCAGAATGTCTGTCTAGTGGTGAGTAGTAGAAAAAATGTTGGTGTGTCTTCTGTTATCATCAGTCAACTGTACTACTGAGGTGATATTTATGTGTCCCTGTCTCAAGTTACCAGACTATTGAACATCAAGTCTGGTTCAAAAATATTCACCAGAAAAGCTACAACCATCCTAGCAACAAGGACACTTCACATGGATTCAAACCATTTTGTAACAGGTGCTGTATTCCTGGCCCTGCTCCTCAAAATCTAACATGCTGTTATCAGGCTAAAATAATCCTGTTACTTCTCATCCAGCTAATTTAAATGCAGTTTGAGGATCGAAAAATGAATCCTGTATTAAGTTATCTTGAATAGAGTTGAAACCATGATACACATTCATACGCCTGGCTGAGAGCTTATCATGTGATTACAGTTAAATGAAGTGAATGGACTGCACTGAGGAGTAGATTCATGGATCTCATTTTCTGTGTCCCTACATTGTTACTGCTGTTATATTGTTCTAAATTGTATTCCATAGTATTCCAACTGTTTCAACTATTTCATCACTGCACAGTTATTACCAGTGAATGTGGTCAGAGTGATGTTGGCTCCTCATTTGACATATAAGCATTTTTTAAGCCTGCAATGAACATTCAGTCTTATTAAAATGGTCAAAAACACTGAAAGCCTTAATTGCATGAACTATTTTCAGTAAAGTGAATTCTGCAGTTAATCATTTAAAAAGCTTCAGTGATTCAAATGTGATATTAAATGCTCCATATTCTGGCTCCATTGGTCTTTCATTTCATTGGTCTTGGTCTCAGAGTATCCCAAACTAAATTCAGATTCATTTCTTTTCAGTGTACTAACTTTAATTTAGTTCTATATTTTTATCATGTATAGGTATAGATAGCTCCTCATTATCAAAATTAAATATTGGTAATTACACCAGCTGATCATAATGATTGTCAATAACCTGCATGTTCTCATCTAAAATCTTAATATATTAACATTCTTCCATTATATATCTGAGAAAGTGAGACTATTGTATTAAAACATTGAGTTCATGAAAATAGATCATGTTTCTTGCAAGTTTAGGCTTAAGGACTTGTTGCTATGACAACAACTACAGATGAATTTTAAGCAGATTTGAATAACTAAAAAAATCTTGACTTATGTCAAATCGTCAACATTGTAGTCTGGATGAATCAGTTATCCACGTATGTAGACCAGGACCCATGTCAACGTCCCCTCTGCTAAGCTGTGTTTCCTCCTGTGTGTCAGGAGGTTGGAGGGTGGAGCTCAGAGCTTGTCAGAGATGCAGTAAACCTGAGTAGGCTGGGTTCAGGAGCCTTTATCAGTCCTGCAATATCCTCTCACTCTCCTCCCCTGGGCTTCCAACTGATGTTCTGTGCTTTGTGTCTCCCACTCACACACTCCACACCACTCTTATAGACACTGCATACATAACTGACTGGCTCACAGAAAAACCTTACTTATATTTTTTTGATTTCATATGTTCAATTTGAATTATTGTCTTCATTTTGCATTGTTGAGCACACTTCTGAACCAGGTTGTCACACTTTAAGAAATGGGCAAATCTGTCCAATGATCAGCTCTTAAGATATGGCCAGATAAACAGCTGTACTATACTACACAGTTACAGTATACTGATTTCTAATCCATCAACATTTTTAGATCATTTCCATCATTGGTGAAACTGTAGATTAAAGGCATTCTGTTGGGCTTTAAAAAGGGATGTGCACAAGCTGCTGTGGACTAAGCAATGAGTAGTTCCAGTTGAGGGGCAGTTGTTGTGTGTACGCATTATTCTAACTGGGTCAAGCCCAGTCTGCAGAAACTAACTTATATTGTACTGGAGTTGCATTTGTTTGGATACAAAGCATTTTGCTAACCCTTTACATGTCGATAATACAATTTCACAGTGTTGTTCTGCCTCTTTCTATATATAGCAACACCGTCAAGGATGGCTTTAACAAATCTATGATGTCACCAATTCCAAAATAAGAAAATAAAGGCATTCTTCCACTTATTTCCACTTCACAGCGCTGAACAACACTGTCGTGGCTTTTATCTAAATTTCCTTACTGAGGTGAAAAGGCTGCCCTGGCACCAGAATATGAGACACATAGCTCAGACTAAAACTAGCAGAAGGATTCAGGTTGAAAAACAAGATAGTCATAATTAGAGATGCTGCAATAGGATGACGAGTCAAATACAAGGACAGGACATGTTGAAGGTTATACTTGTTTATACAAGCAAAATAAGTACATCTACTTCCAAAATACAAGCAACCAAGACTGTAAACTATATTTTTGGTGAGCTTCTGAATGATCAGCAGAGAGCACATAGCAGTAATAATGTTAGGTGAGCAGGAACTACAAAGACTGAGCAGTTCTATTCAAACTGAGTTTATAATGAGAAGAGAGAGAGTGTATGGTAATGCTGCAGAGCAGAGCAACACAAACACTGTACGTGTGGTATATACAGGTTAATGGTACTTTTTCCACTAACCTCACCGTAGCAAGAACAACATGATTCTTTTTTTGCACATCACTCCCCAAAGTCTAAAAAGTACCTCAGAAAATATATTGAAAAACTGTATGTACTAAAGGTAACAGCTGTAGCTTCACAATACCTGAAACACATAAAAGTTAGAAATATAAAAGACTTAAAGCTACACTAAAAGTAAGAGTACCACATTATAATAAATTGACAAAAATGAATGTATATTTTTGTCAAAAGACTCTATAAACTATATGAAAACCAGGTGGGGAAATGAATACTTGAATTCTTCCAAGTCATAACAAAGGGACATTTACCATTCGTGAATGCAGTATTTGTCTCCAGCTTTCAGCTCTCTCCATCATCCAACGAAAGTAATGTGCCTCTCTTTCATTCTCTGCCACCTCCTTTACAGCCACCTGTCTCTATGCAATACATGCCAACATGGCACTTTGTCACACAATTGCTGGCTCTCTCTCTCTCTCTCTCTCTCTCTCTCTCTCTCTCTCACGCAAGTATGGATGCAAGAACTCGCACACACACACACACACACACACAAAAAACACACACACACACACACACTTGTTACCAAGGGGCAACAGAGCTTTCTCTACACACCAATCTGCACAGCCGCACAGCCATCTTATGGACATGGATGCTTCTACATACAATAGGCTGCTCTTGTTTAATCTGTGTCCAACAACCTTTGAAACCCTGCGGGTGAAGTTACTGTCATGACTAAACCTGTCAGTCACAGGATCAAAGCCTTTACAGTAACAAATGTTGATACAGTGACGTTTGTGTGTCTACGGCTCTGCATTAAGCTGCTCACTGCTTGCCCAGCAAGCGTGCTGAATTCACAGCAGGGGAGCCAACACAACTGCTCTGGCGGGTGCACAGCAGCGCTAGGGCAGCAGGACACTGCACACTGCTGCAGGCTTGACTGGGCACACTACAGCAGGTGGAAGTAAAGCTTTGTTTTGTGTATGTACACCTGGTTGTACCAAACCTGTCCAATAGATGCCCTCAGTGAATTTCCTGCCTCTGTGAATCACCTGACTGCCCTTGTAAGCAGGGACTTTCCTCCATGGCTGCTGCTCATCTGCTTACAGTTCCACAGTGTACAGGACAGTGAGCAGGTTCCCTCATGCATTTGCCAGATCCTCCTATGCTGCCTTGTGTTACAGCCATCTGTTACCTTGCCTGCACATTTCCTTATTCTGATTACTGTTAGCCTGCTTTTCCATCCTTTTGAAAGGCTAAACAAAATCATTATCTTTGTTAAAAATGACGTGACCTCCTTTTTAGCAGCTGATTTCCATGTCCTGTCTGAACTAGTGGAGTATTGTCTTTTCCTATTGTTCTTTTTTCAAGGTGACATAGATGACATAGAATGGCAGATCTCCATTCCATTACAGTGATGATGGACACAGTCCTTTCATTTACAGTACACAGTTTATTAAGCATGAGAGGAAACCTAGTTAAACATGGATAGAGAAGACAAACTCCAAACAGGAAGGACTGGGAATAGACGCCCATCTTTTGTCAAGCCTTGGAACTATCCACATGCCAAAATGATTATCACGGAGCTCTAATAAGAGGAGGGTGTATTTTCTATCACCTTTGTTAAGCCAAAAACACAAGAAGAAAAGCATATGGTTTGGATTAAACTTTGTGTCAGTCAGCTCTGACAAAAGCAGCAATTGCTAGCATGCCAAGCAAACAGGTTTACTATTAACAGTAACATAGCATTATCCAAGGAGCTATGTGATTAGTTAACTATATTACAGGGTTACGAGTTAAAGGTAGAGTCAGTGATTCCGGAAACATACTGTCCTGTGGACAGAGACGCTGCTTCTGTGGACAGAGACGCTGCTTTTGTGGACAGAGATGCTGCTTCTGTGCACAGAGACACTGCTTCTGTGGACAGAGACGCTGCTTCTGTGGACAGAGACACTGCTTCTGTGGACAGAGATGCTGCTTCTGTGGACAGAGACACTGCTGATGTGGACAGAGACACTACTTCTGTGGACAGAGACGCTGCCTCTGTGGACAGAGATGCTAAATGCAGGCTGAGTGAGAAGTGGGGAAGATGCAGAGAGGCGCACAGTTTGGATGGACCTTTGTTCTCACATGAGACAAAATCATTTTTCTGCTTGTGAAAATGTGTGAGAGGAACAGAAATGAATCTACTGCTGATGCATCACTTGGGATTCTGCCATATTTATCTTGTGGTGGTTGCCATGGCAATGCACGTCCATGAATTTGGGGATGGAGCTTCTGAAGGAGAATGAAGGGAGGGGTGTATCTGTTTGGTGTTTAGTTCAAATGTCAGTCTTTCTCCAGAATGACAGACATTTAAGTTAGAAAATGACCTTTTCAGGACTGGAATAACAGAGCCAAGATGCAGACTTCACTATATCAGAATTTAGAATAACAACAGCTTTTTATTTGGTTTGATGTTCCACCAACTCCAGCCAAGCATATAAGAGAGCCTAATTCAGAGAAACGGAAAAGGCCCTCTCTAGAGCCAGTATTTGGTTTTTCTGCTTTGGGCTACTGTATAAATATGATGGTGCAATACAGCAGGCAAAATACAAGGAAGCAATAACATCTTCACTGAATGTCTCAATACAACAGTTGATGGTTTTTGATAGTGTCATAGGCTCACTGCGATTACTCATCATTAATAGAGGAGAATAAAAACAGCCCTAGGTTCCTTTTTAACACTTTGGCCAGGCTGACAAAGAGTCTGTTGATGCTTGTATTCCTATAGCTCCCAGTATTAACAACTTCATGATACTTTTTAATGATAAAATTCTCACTATTAGAGACAAAGTTAATCACCTCCTGCTCTCCTGCCAAACATATCACCAAACATAGGAACCTGTGAAACAGCTGAAACACCTGATAGACATTTAGACTGCTTTTCTCTATCAGATCTTACTGAACTAACTTCAATGATTTCTTCATCTAAACCATTAACCTGTCTCTTAGACCCCATACCAAATAGGCTGCTTAAGGAAGTTAGCTAGATATGATCAGTCTTTCTTTAGTAACAGGTTGTGTACTGTAATTAACTTCTTAAAAAGCCTCCCCTTGATTATGGCTTTTTAGCCAACTATAGACCTTTATCTAACCTTCCCTCTCTTTAAGATCATTGAGAAAGCAGTCACCAATCAGTTGTGTGACTTTCTACATAAAAATGGTTTATTTGAGGATTTTCAGTCTGGATTTAGAGCCCATCATAGCGCAGAGACAGCACTGATGAAAGTTACAAATGACCTCCTAACTGTATGGAACAAAGGCCTTCTCTGTATACTTGTCTCGTTAGATCTTAGTGTTGCATTTGATATCACTGATCGTCACATCTTATTACAGAGACTGGAACATTCAATTGGCACTAAAGGAACTGCATTAAGCTGGTTTAATTTGTCAGATCGATTTCAGTTTTGTACACGTTAATGATGACTCTTTCATGTACATAGAAGTTAGACATGGAGTTCTACAAGGTTCAGTGCTTGGCCCAATACTATTCACTCTTTATATGCTTCCTATAGGTAGTGGCGTGCACAGACATTTTGGGGGGCAGGTGCTCAGTGAAAAATAAGGGTACTGTGGCATGTGGAACTGCATGCTGCCTTATTATAGCAGTGTGAAACCAAAAAAACCTGCAAGTGTTAATTATGCAGCCTAATGTAAACCTACACATTACTAAATATTCAGCTTACGTATACTGATTAGTTGTGTGGTGGTCATCATGTCATATCTATTATTGATTTGGGCTAGCGTCGCTATAGCTTGGGAACTGAGGCTTAGGGGGCAAACAATAACTCGACTCGATTCATTTATGTGTTACCTGGCTGGTGGGACAGGGGAGGTGTGTGTGGGCTGCAGCTGTACACTGCACCGCGCCTCCGTTTGTGTCCGCTCTGCGTGTTCACGTTGACAAAGGAAGAGAGGTGTGTGCGGAGGAGGAAGAGGGGGGGGGGCTCATATTGCGGCATTATTATTCATCACACGCTTTTAATCGTTGAGCATTTATAGATGATCATGTCAACATGGGCCACATACAGTACACTGTATACACAAAAAAAAAGAACTTTCAAAAGGGCACTTGCTTGGTCCAAAGGTCAAAGGGCAGGTGCTATAGCACCACCTAGTGTCTATCTGTGCACGCCACTGCCTATAGGTAATTCAGAAACATTCATTCATTTCTTGTTATGCAGATGATACCAAATTATATCTATCAATAGCCAGAACACCCACATGAGACTAATTTCAAGGACTGCCTTTTTTCATCTATGTAACATTGCAAAAATCGGGTACATCCTCTCTCAAAAACATGCAGAAAAACTAGTCCATGCATTTGTTACTTCTAGGCTTGATTACTGAAATTCTGTATTATCAGACTGCCCTAGCAAATCTCTAAAGACTCTCCAACTGGTCCAGAATGCAGCTGCACATGTACTGACAAAAACTAGGAAAAAAGATCATGTTTCTCCAATTTTAGCGTTACTGCACTGGCTCCCTGTGAAATCTGGAATATAATTTAAAATCCTTTTTCTCATCTACAAAGGCCTTAACGGTCAGGCACCATCATTTCTCAAAGAGTTGCACTCCAAGGCTTACCTGTCCAAAATTAGAATGGGAGGTAGAGACTTCAGTTATCAGGCTCCTCTCCTGTGAAACCATCTTCAGGTTTGGGTCTGGGAGGCAGACACTCTCTATATTTAAGAGTAGGTTTTAGACTTTCCTTTTTGATAAAGCTTAGGCTTTCCTTGTTGTATTGTGCATCTCCGTGTCTCCCTTTCTCCTCTCTCTCTCACTCATCCCAACCGGTTGAGGCAGATGGCTGCCCACCTAGAGTCTGGGTTCTGCTTGAGCTTTCTTCCTGTTTAAGGGGAGTTTTTCCTTGCTGCTGTAATCAAGTGCTGCTCATGGAGGAATGGGTCTCTATAAGTTGAATTAAATGGATTTGCTGCTGGTGAGGATGAAGTAGTTTTAGCCTCAGTGTTTTAGCATTACACCATGTATGTAGCCATTATGGTCATACTGAAGACATTTTTATGGGCTATTTGTTTAGTAAGCTGGTTCATGTTCAAACGTGCTCTGAACATTGTGACACAGAGCAGAGAGACACTTACAAATACCTGAGGTGGATCTAGATTATTTGGTTTACATGGATAATTATAGCCTCTATAAATACAGGCCATGTACATGATTGGCTCTTATACAGTACAACAATCTTTAACATGCCTTGAATTTGTGTCATTGTGGAACAATGTTCTTCAAGGGATCATTAATGTTTTATGTAGAACCATTTGAGCATGATGCTATAGAGAACCTTTGTAAAAAGGTTGCTTTTAGCAGCAGAAAGGAGTCCGGTTTGGTACAAGCCTCAAGTAAAATCTGCTACACAAATCCCTTTCGGCTAACAGCATCAGCTTGCTGTGCTGAGTTGCCTTTTTCATTTTTGTTCCTTAAATCATTACAGTTTGATGGCAAAACCACTGCTCCAAACTAAAACATTTGGAGCCCTTCAGATCTAAGGAAAATATGAGGGTGAAAATAAAACTGCTTTCTGCATTCCCCTTGTTTGATATGCTCAAGTGTCCATTAATCAGCTGTGTGTGGAAGCAGCTCCTCCTCTGGTTCTTATTGCATTCAGCAGCTCGTGGAAGCAGTGGATGTGACTATTTACAATACAGTTTACAAGCTGTTATTTCAATGTGGATGTTATCAATAAGTGTAGAATTAGTAATCATACTAAGAATAATATAAGGTTCTAGCTCTTGTTAGATGAAGTCATGTCAAACTCAAACTTGTCCAGGGGCCCTTGAGAAGTAAGGGGCCCTCCATGATGGGAGAAGAAAATGCTTTCGCTTGGCAAGGCTCGACCCATTCTTTGGATGTTGATAGTTATCGTCGCTGTCGGAAAAAACCCAATATGTCCAAAATGAAATACGGGGTTACAAGGTTTTGACCCGACAATGGCATTATCCAATCGGAATAAAATAAAAAGTTGTTCCCAGGGAAATAAGTCTCATGATTGACTGTTTTATTTGTCAGTTTAATAGCTGGGCAAGTGAGGATTGGTTAGCAGGCCACAATGCACAGGCGAATATAAGACTCTCCTCTCAGGCAGAATTAGTAGAAAAAATTCTAGCTACCAGGTTGATCCAGTATTAATCATTAAGAGTCATTTTCTAATGAGAAAATGACTAAATTCTGTTTCCACCTTCTCAAATGTGAACATTTTCTGGTTTCATGACAGTAAATTGAATATCTTTTACTGGACAAAAACAAGACATTTGAGGACATCATTGTGGGTTCAATTTTTTTTTTTTTTTTTACCATTCTCTAACATTTTATGGAGCAAATGTATTGATTAATCTGCAGATGAATTGATAATGAAAACAATCATAAGTTGCAGCCCTGAACATCAGTAACGGCGAGTAAGTGTGACAGCATGTGTTATAAGGCAATAAATAGCTAAGTACATAAGTAAGATGTAAGCACTCAGGACCCACACCTACTCATCACTCACTGAACCCACACTGTTCATCATCTACTGCACAGATGTTCCTAAGTCAATTAAAACTAGGTTGATTGTGGTTGTGAAAAACATCAAGCAGTTTTTGACATTAACACTAAATCAGCAAATGACAAATCACACGCAAGATGCAATTTACTGTCACAAGGTCACCACAAATGAAGAGAAATCCTCTTTTCCATTTACATTGTGACAGCAGAGAGAAAGAGACCCCCATTAATGTGAAAACATGAATAATTGAGTTAGTGAAAGCATTCCCAGGAGAGAAAGAGAGAGAGAGAGGGAGAGAGATAGAGAGAGACAGAGAGAGAGACAGAGAGAGAGAGAGAGAGAAAGAGAGAGAGAGAGAGAGAGAGAGAGAGAGAGAGAGAGAGAGAGAGAGAGAGAGAGAGAGAGAGAGAGAGAGAGAGAGAGAGAGAGAGAGATAGATAGATAGATAGATAGATAGAGAGAGAGAGAGAGAGAGAGAGATAGAGATCAGCACTGGGAACAACCCAGGGAACACCACTCCCAAAATGCATGTGCCTATTCTCACGCACTCACATACTCTCACACACACACACACACACACACACACACACACACACACACACACACACACACACACACACACACACACACACACACACACACACACACACACACACACACAGCACTACATTGGCTCTAGAGAATGCAAAGAGAAAGATGGCTACCATTATTACTACAGCATCATAGAAATGATAAGCAAGTGAGACTTGCAGAGCAGGAGAGGATCGACAGAAGATAAATAAATAGATAGATAGATAGATAGATAGATAGATAGATAGATAGATAGATTTATAGATAGATAGATAGATAGATTTATAGATAGATAGATAGATGTAATGTGGATGTAATCCGCTGCATTAATCTAAAGATTCCAATCATACATGCAGTGCACCTCCATCCTTTCATTTCTTTTTTTTCCCACTATTTTTTTCTATCATGTTATTTTCATTTTCTACATTTCCATCCATCCATTTTCTCCTCAGGGATCCATCTGTAGTCGTGCAATTACCTTCCTACCTCATCTAACCTTCCCTCTATCCTTCACCCATCTCTTCTTTCCTCATATCTCTCATCTTTCCATCCCTCGCTCTTGCTTTCTGTCTTTCACTGGGGCTGTATTTTACTGTGCACAAATGCTTGTATAAAGCACATTTTATATGCGCATGAATTGTGTGTGAGTGAAAATTTTGAGGGGCATGATTATAAATGGATATATACATTATATGTGTGTGTGTGTATGGGTACAAAATGCTCTATAATTTCTGCACGCTTGATCAAATTGTGAGTGTGTTTTCTTACCTGGGGCCTTGAGGAGGGGGGCTGTGTGTGTGTGCGTCGTGGCCGCGGTCGGGAGGCGGTGTAGTGCCTTAGTGTCTGTCCCTGGGTGGGTAGAGGCTCCATGGGAGAAGCGGGGTATCCAGGGCCAGGGAGGGGGCCTGGGCTGGGGCCGCAGCCGGGGAAGGGAGCCTCTCGTCTGGGTAAGCCTCCGCGGTCGGCAGCCTCCACTGGAGCTTGAGCGGAGATGGAGTAAAGGAGGGGGAGACTGGGAGGAGGAATGAACGATGCTCCTCTCGCTCCTGATATTGCCGCTGCAGCATCCAGCGCTGCCGCCTCCCCCTCCCCCCGCCTCCACCCCCTCCGTCCCGGGGGGGAGGGGGAAGGGGAGGTGCAAGGGGACAGGGAGGGGCTTGAGGCCGTGACTGACAGGGGGGTTGCTGTCGGCAACCAGTGGAGGCCACTCCTTCCTCCTCCTTCATCTCCGGCGCCTCTGTCCCTGCTCTGCTGCTCCCAGTCTGCATCCAAGAGACCTGAGAGAGAAGCAGAATGACTGATGAGAGGAGAGGCACAAAGAGAGATGATGAAAGAGAGAAGGATGGAGGGAGCAAGGGAGGGAAAGTGTGGGGAATCCAGCCCACGCTGTAAGCATGCTTTTCACTGGGATGTATGTATATGTAGGGCAGGCAGAGCTGTATAGGGAGGACATAGGGAGAATGGAGAGAGAAGGAAAGCGCGAAGAGGGAGAAGGAGGGGGGTGTCGAGAGACCGGGATAGAGGGGGAGGAGAAATAGGCGAGGAAAAGAAGAGGAGGGGTGTCAGTGCAAAGCACACAAGAGAGAAATAATCAGTTAAGCATAGACATGCAGAGAGGAAACAGAGAAGGAAGAGAGCAGCAGATGGATGCTGCAGTCACACTGTACACACACACACACACACACACACACACACACACACACACACACACACACACACACACACACACACACACACACACACACACAAACACACACACGCTAACACTGTTACACACACCAGGCAGGTAGAATACACAAGGGTTAATCCAATATGTTTCATGGTCGGGGTCCCTAGATATTTCAGAGGCCCTTGAAATGCAAATTGATGAATACACTTTTTGAAATAAAATGAATGAATAAAGATACTTCATAACATATTGACCTAATTCTTTTAAGGACCTCTATCTGTCAAACACAAACATACAGAAACAACATAAAGCCATACAATGTATCATTACTTCTTTTAAACCTTTATCATCCTATATAACAAAAGGAGACGGGGTGCCCCAAATTCCCTCCTCCTCTTCCTCCTCCTTCTCTTCCTTCTTCATCCCCCTCCTCCATCTTCTCCCCATCACCCCCCCCCCCCCTCTCTCTCTCTCCCATGGTGAAAGTCACTGGTGTGAAAGTAAACAGGCCATGCTCCAATTAGCCAAACAGCACTGTGTGTCTGGCATGGAATGGTTCAGCATGGCACAGCACACATGTAGTATAGAAGGAGGTAATATGATTGGAGGTTGAGCTCTGTACCTCAGCTCTGAGGACAGACTGGATCACAGAGGTAGCAGACCGGAATTAAGTAACCTATTTCCACTGATGGAGAGTAACTAGTTACATGTAACGGCATTACCTCATTTCATTACAAAATAAATATAAGTGTAATCTGTTACAGTTACTGATAAAAAATGTGTCAATAAATGACAGTTACTGATGAAATGTTGATGATTACTAAGGAGGTTACATCTGAAGTCACCTTTAAGATTTGACTCAGGAGGGTTTTTACCTCATGTTTTAATATTTAACATGTTACTGAATACATACAGTACCAGTCAAACATCTGGACACACTGTTTATGTGTGTATAATATTGAACATGTTACTGAATACATACAGTACCAGTCAAACGTCTGGACACACTGTTTATGTGTGTATAATATTGAACATGTTACTAAATACATATATTGCTGTTTTTAATATTTAACATGTTATTAAATACATATATTGCTGTTTTTAATATTTAACATGTTATTAAATACATATATTGCTGTTTTTAATATTTATCATGTTACTAAATACATATATTGCTGTTTTTAATATTTAACATGTTACTAAATACATATATTGCTGTTTTTTAATTCTTTGAAATCAATATTTTTTTATATTTAGTAAATAAATCATGATGTGGGTTTATTTGGAACACAGATGGGCTTAAATGGAGTCACAGTACCAATTAAACCCACTTTATTCATCAAATATCTTTATTTTATATTCCAAAATCTACATTTACTAATGAATACGTTTTCTAATGAGAGATAAATGTTGCTTTATAAGAAATGATCTCTCTTATAAATCATGTCAGTATCCATGAAAAACAGCTGGACTTAGATTTTGGTGCTTAATGGGAACATTTACCCTAACAGCTGGAAACATTGGTTAGAACATTAGAAAAGTCATCAAATGTAATAAATTACATTACTTTGATGAAGTCATTGAAATAGTTACATTACTTATTACATTTTAAATAGAGTAACTAGTAATCTGTAACCAACCCTGCCTATTTCATATTCAAGAGGTATATATTTTTAAATGATAGGATAACCAATGTAATCTCTCACAGTATCACATTCTTCTTAATTCTATAATCTGTTTCATTTATTAAACAGTGAACAAACTGGTTGTCCATATGATTATTGATTATTTGACTGCAGAAGTAAGGCACTATTAATAACAGTATTATCAGTACATTGTGACACTCTGCATGTGTCTTTTACAACAAAAAAGAATCAAACAACTTGTGCTCTCCTGTTACTAATGAGTACTCTTAAATGATTTAATCTGTGCCCTTGAAATACTTTATCAGTGGTGGAAAGTAACTCCACTGTATTGAAGTAGTATTTTGAGGTTCTTGTACTTTACTGTAGAATTTCCATGTGATGTGAAATAGTGTGTCTTTCTGCTCCTCTACATTTATGTGACAGCTTTAGTTAATACATAATAGTTACGTGCTTTTACTTAAGTAGGATTTTAAATGCAGGACTTTTACTTGTAATGGAGTATTTTTACATTGTTGTATTGATACTATTACTTTAGTAAAGGATCTGAATACTTCTTCCACCTTTTCTTTTAATGCATGCTCTTCAATTGCTTATTAATAAAAAAAGTTATAAAGTGATATCAAATTCAAATCTCAAAGTATTTGTGAATTACTGATTCATTCTGATTTATTATTCAATCTGTGCTCTTCGATGATCAGTTCTGCTCTGTAATTACTACTTGAATTCAATGTTTGTGCTCTCAAATAACATGGTTTGTGCTCTCATATCATTCATTTGTGCAAACACAGCATGTTAATCAGTATTTTGAGTTTTGAAGGCAGGGTGAGTTTAGGCACACATAATTCACTAAAACAAGACAGGTTTATGGTTTCAAGTTTATTCCAGTGGATATATGATATTAGAGTCTGTCACATGGTTTTATTGAGCTAACATAAATGTTAGCTTGTCCTACAGGCTAACATCACCTGCACTTTATGTAACTTCAAACATGCTGTATTTTGTATGTAATCTACCATTAGTATACTTGTACACTACAATAAAGTTTACATTTACTACTTAAAGTCATGAGCAGACAAATGAGAGCATTGTGTGATGTGATTAAATAAAGTGTGAAAAGCTGTGGTGTGTCAGAATCAGTGTGGATTGATACATTCTATCTGCTCTGTGAGGCCGGAGAACGGCGCATGCTTTATAACAATACAGTGACAAACAATGCAGAGTTCATTTCTTCATATAAGCCTTATTAAATGAACACATTCATTCTATTTGTCCTCATCTCCTCCACACTTTTCTCATCAGTTTTCCTCCATGACACGTGCTGGGCTCTGTGTATTTGTATTGTGGGATGTACACTGATAAATATGCATGAAAATAACACATAAGTGTACTGAATTAAACTGAATTGAATTGAGCTGAGGGAGGCAGAGACATAGACAGAGATGTAATTGTGGTTGTATCTTACTTTTAATTGAAGGAGCAGGCCTCAGGCTCTTTGAGTGGAAACTATTTCTCCAGAATGCTGGACTGTACTGTTGATGGAGAGAGTAAACGTAAAAAGAAGAACAACAAATCCAGCTATTTAATGCAGGAGTGAATAACAGAATTGATGGAGTGATAGATGGATGTGTGTCCCATACGTCGTCGGTGGGGAAGTCGCCATCGACCAGGCGGAGCTCTGGGATGCTGTTTCTCTGATTGCATGAATTCTCTTTGATAATACAATCCTGGACAGTAGAGAAAGAAAACATTATTACTACAGCATCACACAAATGATAAGCAAGAGAGCCATTGTAGATAGATAGATAGGTAGATATACTGTAGATAGATAGATAGATAAATAGTGCACCTCCACACACACACACACACACACACACACACACAATACTATACATATATACACATACTATTTTGTCCTGTGCCATTTTCAGATCCTGTTGCAGCTGTTCACTGATGCTTTCAGCCAGAGAGACACTCAGAGTTCGTCTCAGTTCACTGGATGGATGAAACAAGACATACCATAACATATGATAAGATAACAATCAGTCAGTTACAGTAATTAAAAGTTTGATGTTAACAGTTAATAATATTTGAATATTAATAAGATCTTCTTGTTGGAAAGATATTCGAAGCAGTTCCAAACTAAATGTACAGTTATTATATATTCAGGATTTTAGGTTAACTGATAAAGGCTGTTGAAAGATGGAGGACGTTTCAGTTAAAAAATGTGTATGTTTGCCTACACTTTCATTCTTATGATGTTGTATTAGCACTGAAACCATCATGGGACACTACAAAAAAGTATGGATTTGTACAGTCGTCACTGTACTGGATGTACAGGTACAGGTCTGGGTCCAGGACATGGATACTGTGTTCAAAGATGGTGCACTCTCACTCCTTTGCATTTTTAGGCCCATAGAGCATTTGCACAAGAGTCCTTCAGATGCCTTCTAGTGGCCGTGTTGATTGACTTCCTGTTGGCCTCCAGCACACATAAATGGGATGAAACAATTTACTGGTATGACTCCTCTACACAGTCCAAATGTGATTGGACTGCATGGATCACATAGCTTAGTTTGTGACACTCCTTTTTTAAAATATTGGGTAGAGAAACAAATGCATTTAGGGCCAGTGAGTGTCTTGAGATGCTGCTGGAACTTTCATTATACCATCTGGCTAAGGCAAGGCAAGGCAAGGCAAGGCAGTTTTATTTATATAGTGCATTTCATACACAATGTCAACTCAATGTGCTTTACATGAAACAAACATTTTACAGTAAGAATTGGAAACAAAAAACATAAAAACATGCATTTTGAGAAATAAAAATAAAACCCAATAATACTAAACACATGGAAACATTAAAACATACAATTAACTTTAAAATCTATAGCTGACTGGGAGCCAGTGTAAAGACTTTAGAACTGGAGTAATGTGCTCTGATCTCTTTGTTCTGGTTAAAACTGGAGCTGCAGCGTTCTGAATGAGCTGCAGTTGTTTAATGCTTTTTTATGGGAGTCCAGTCAGAAGACCGTTACAGTAGTCGAGTCTACTGGAGATGAAAGCATGAATCAACTTCTCCTGGTCTGTTTGAGACATAAAACCCTTCAGTCTATCAGCACGCCAAGGTTTCGGACTTGGTCGCTAGTTTTTAGAGAGAGTGACTCGAGATGTTTACGTGATGTTCAGAGACTCAATGACATATCATTGAGTCACTGTTGCTTTGTCAACATTATGACTCAGTATGATGACAGGACTTTAGAGATGCTGCATGTAGTAACTTTGTCCACCAGCAGCCAGCCTAGTTATAATGTAAATATTAGCATCATTCAATTCAAAATGGCTTGTACTACAAACTAGATATAAGATAGATTAGTGATGATTAAATATTGTGTTGTATTGGTAGTACTGTGAACTGAGATGACTGAGATGACACAGTCTTATATAAAAGTTATTACCGCAGTCTGTTGCTGATGATCTTCCCCGCATTATCCACCAGAGTGTTTCTGAGGAATGTGTGTGTCTGCCTGCTTCTCTTGGACACACTCTCCGACACACACTCGACCACACTTGATCTCTGGACCACTCGTGGACAGACTGCCTCCGCGCTCCTCATCAGGCCTTGAGCCAGCTCCTGGAACACACAAACTGGGAGTTGAGCACAGCCAAGACTGAGTGTCGTTAGTCTGAGTCCAGACTGACACTGACAAGAGAGAGTCCTCCCTAAAGACTAAACTAGAATTTAACCAGCAGCTGTTGAAAAATGTTTGGTATTTTAGAGATTAACATATCAATGGTTATAAAGTGGTGATTGGAACAGGAAGTCACCAGTTTGGTTGTGAAACTTTATATATCACCTTATCTTGTCTTTTGACCACGTGCTTTACACTACATGCCAACATTCAGCCATTCACACACACACACACACACACACACACACTTTCATCCACTGATGGAAGAGGCTGACATGCAAAGTGAGTGAGTTTCATATTATAGTAAATTCAGGAACAGTCAGGAGCCGAGCTTGCAGAGACCACAGGCAAGCGCACTAAGCAGTCAGCTAAAGAGTACGACCTAAATATAAAGATGTGGTTTCATTTCAATTCAAATTCAGCTTAAAATCCAGGAGCCTAATTTATCATTGAGTTTTATGAATTAACCATAATTATTTAAAGCTGCTCCTGACCATGTGTACCTAATTGTTGTAATTGTTGTTGGAATTATTGAGGACATGGTTGACATTGCTGAGGCACAATTTAAACATTCAGTGTCTCTTTGAAAATGTAAGGAGAAGGACATCATTTCTTTTAAAAGTTGCCCAGTTTAGTCATTCATATAATGAAGTTGTTAAAAAGAAGGACCACCATTAAAAAGTTAAATGTTAATTAATAGATATTCAGCCTATATTTTATTACTCCTTTTCACCATCAAGAATGATGTATTATATGAAGCTTTCTCCTATAGCTTCATCTAAAGCAGTGGTGTCAAACTCATTTTTAGTTCAGGGGCCACATACAAGCAAAATTTGATCTCAAGTGGGCCAGACCAGTAAAAAAACATTGCATAATAACCTCTAAATAATATAGAATATATGTAATATTTATTATAATAACTCATATATTTACAAAAAAGATAAATTGCACAGAAGCTGCTGATTGATGTTTAATATATGAATGTTTTAAATATGACCACAATATGTATTATGTAGAATTGTATTCTGTTTAGGGTGAAAAAAAGTAGCAGAAAAGTTGGAATTACTTTTCTGCAATTTTCATACTTTACAACAGTTATCTAGTGGGCCGGATTGGACCCCTTGGCGGGCTGGTCCTGGGCCGTGGGCCGTATGTTTGACACCCCTGATCTAAAGGAATAAACTTGGAATCAGTAACTAACAGCTTTCCAGTCTGATGTTTAAAAATTCAGAACATGAATTATTGTAGGCTCTGACCGATGCTGTCAACTGTGTCACAAGATTTAAATAATGAATGATGTCACCTCTGCTGTCCCATCTACGTATGAAAAATGATGTTCAGCCCCTCTGTCAAATCAGAGGCCGTAGATGAAACATGTATCATTCACTTCTTTGATGGAAGGTAAAATTACCAAACAAGCACAGACACACCAACAAAAATGGACTTGCACCTGAGGAAAACTGCATCAAGACTGTATTTGGCCCTGCAGGAAATAGAGCTGAACTAAATGTTGTCATGGATACTGCTTGCTCCAGTGTAGCCTATCATTCAAATAGAAGATAAGTCCTTCTTTAAATCACTCAACAGTATGCTACCCATTCGACCTGTCTGTCTGCATTTATGTGTGTACCTGTATGCTTCTAGTGAACTCATCAGTCAGTGCAGTAGCAGCATCAGTCAGGATGCAGTTCACCAGGTCTCCATCAGAGGTCCACTTCCTGCCCGCCTCATACAGAGAGGGAAGCAGCTGCATAGAGAAAGCATACAAATATATTATATATAGCATAAAGCCACATTCATATACATCTTATACAACTCATTTTTTAAATAATACTTCTGACATGCAAATCAATTCCACCAGTCTGCCAGACTGCTAGGATTATTCTGGTCCAAAATGACTTGACTTATAGTGTCCCTTCTGATATTTTTGTGATGTAATAGTAATTTAGTAATAAGTCTGAGTTGAAGTAAAGATTATAGTTTATAATAGGTTCATTTTGATAAATAATAGTAGTCAGTGCTCTTGAATGAATGACATTGTGCACTTAAATTGATGATGTCATTCTGAGCTCTTAGGGGACCTTTAATGATGTTTCCTTTGAATCTAAAATAAAACACAACATAAACAGTTTCTGTCTTCCAAACCCAGGTGAGCAGCTTGTACCTTCAGAGACTCTTTGGCATTGTGCAGCACTTCATGAGCTGCCACGATGTCAGGCTGGAGTTCCTGAATGCTGCAGTGGGTCAGACGTTTCAGACTGTCCTCCAGCTGCCGGCACAGACCGTGGACCTGCTGAGGTGGAGGACAACAAAGACACTCAGACAGAGGTGAGGATACAAACACATCTGTTATCACACAGAAGCTGGTTTTCTTCAGTATTGAGTCACTAACTGTGCCTGTCTGCTGTTTGGTGTTGAGCAGGTGCTTCTCAGGTTCTCCTCTGTTTGTGTGGAGCTTCAGCTAATTAATTCCCACTAGGTGCTTGTGTGCAATCATCCCTGCATGGTATCCATAATGTTCCTCTATCATTCCATGCTGATAGAATGTAATATGTTCATACAGGTAAATGTGTAAAAATAGTTTTTAGTGCCATATGATGTACACACTATGCCTGTTTTCAGTCTTTTTATTTTAAATAAGAAGCAACATTTTGGTATGATAACTGACATGATAACACATACACTATTTTACACTTTTTATCATTCATTTCTTACCTTTTCAAACTGTTGAGTTCTGTACATTTGCCGCAGTTCCACTCTGTCACACTGTCTCTGGTTGTTTCTGTTTAAACACTGCTGAATCTGAACAAACACACACACACATGGCACACTGAATATTCTCTCAAATCATTTGGTTGCACACTGTACACAAACTCATACACACACTGACCTTGTGCAGAGCCTCTTTGGTTCTGTCGGGGCTGCTGCGGTAACTCTGTGTGATATCAGCCAGAGGGAGAGAAACCTGCTGCAGAGTGACGTTCCTGCAAGACAGAGAGGGCCAACATCAAAACTCACATCTATCATTAAAACTGTCTTCCATTATTTCCAGTCTGGAAAACAGTCTTATGTAGCAGCTACCAGATCGCTTGAAGACACTGAAGTTTCCTGGTTTCTACTCAGACTAGAAAAACTCTGCTTATGTTATAAGAAGACAGTTTTGTCCTGGACTATCTGACTCCCTCCTTCTTTTCCTTTGTTTTCTTATTCTACTTATATACTTAGTCATTGGATACTGCTCACCTCTGACCTCACACTGGTCTGCTTATTTTGGCTAGGATAAAATCAGTGTTGGAATTATGGGAGATTATGGAAAGAGACCAGCTCTCCTGGAATCAACAAAGTTTAGACTTTGGGGCATCTTGGAAAATTGATAACTAACCATTAGTACTTAATGATATAACATATCCATGAAATCAAATTAAAATCACATCAGCAGTTATTTTACATGTGTGTGCGCAACTCTAGCTGACTCTGTTAATAATGTGTGTAACATGATTGATGTAGACATGTGCAGAATGTTTTCTATCTTCTACCCTATGTAGTTCTATGCACATGTGTAATTACACTAGAAACAGAACCATATTTCAAAAGTCATGTGGTGCGACCATGATTCATCTTGAAATATCTTATATAAATAAAAGATCATCATTTACAAAAACCAAACACTTTATATTACTGAAAACTTGTAAAAAAAGATGTGAAGCGTGTTAAGTAAATTAATTTATTTCAAGATGAATCATGGTCGCACCACATGACTTTTTTTAAGGCCAGTGCCAATTAATCTTGAAAACCCACTAAAATCACTTCATTTCACATGTATAATATGGATCTTCAGGTACACAACATTCTGAATGTTTGAACTACTGCATTAGATATGCTTGTTTTTATTATTCTACAATTGAGTTGTTGTAAATCCTTATTTGTCATTGACCCATATTCATATATATCTTCATATCAGTTATAAATTGTTGTTTGTGTTAAGGTTATGTTTGTGTGTGTGTGTGTGTGTGTGACCTCTCCAAAGCATCAGCCACATCCTGGAAACCTCTGGCAGTAACACTGTTTCTGTCCCATATCAGAGTCCTTCAACAGAGAAAAAAAGCAAATGAGGAAAATAGCCCTCAAAGAGGGTGGGGGGTTGGGGGGTTGGGGAGAATATTTGATTGACAGGTGCACCATGCAGCACCGCATAACAAAATAACCTCACAACACATTAAATCTTGCAGCTAATCAAATATGCTTTCATATAATGAAATGGTGACACCTAGTGGCATACTGTAGACCCACAGCTGAAAGAGTAACAGCTTAAATGAATTTATGTTTCAGAAACACATGATACTGCTTGTGCATATTAGAGGGTGAGGTCGTATTCTGTAATTCACTTCATACTCTAAAATCAGATGGGAAATTGCATACTGTATTTCTGGGCTTGGGTGTGTGTGTGTGTGTGTGTGTGTGCGTGCGCGCATGAGTGTATAACCTCAGTCCTGAGTTGTTCATCAGGGCCTTGGACAGCATTTTAGCTCCAGTGTCCCCGATGTTGTTTCCACTGATGTCCAGTTGAGCCAGAGCAGCGTGGCCGCCCAGAGCGCTGAGCAGGATGTGCATCCCTGTTTTCAGCTTGGAATCACACACTGACAGGGACTGCAGGGGCTGGACACACACACACACACACACACACACACACACACACACACACAAACACACACACACACACACACACAAACACACACACACACACACACACACACACACACACACAACCACACACAACCACACACACACAACCACACACACAAACACGAACATCTTAAATTAAAATCATTACATTTAAATAAATATGACTATAAATTTAAATACAAACATGTGGATAATGTAATATGACAAAAAGATGGCTTTACTGTCTTTACTTCTCAGCGCTCACATACATGAAAACACAATTTGTCCTCTGCATTTGACCCGTTCTACACACCCTGAGGAGCAGTGGGCAGTCGCAGTGCAGCTCTTTTTGCCAGTGCCAGTGGTCATACATGTTTTTCGGTGGTGGGATGAAACTGGAGCACCCAGCAGAAACCCACTCAAACATGGAGAGAACATACAAACTCTACACATAAAGAACCTGGGATGGCTGGGGTTGGAACCCACAACCTTGACTGAGTCACTGTGCTGCCAAAAAATATGTATAGGCACCATTCACTGAATTAGTAGAGGTAGTAAAAAATGAAAGGAAGATCACTCACACACTCTTCATCCTGAATGAGCTGAGCTATACGATGAAGAACATCAGTCAGGGCTCTGGAAGACAGATACAGCATTGGTCATCAAGGGAGACTCCATCCATAGTATCAATCAATTACACATTTTATTTGCCGTGTTTTCATAGGCATTACTTTGAAGCTAAGAAATTGTTTCTATAATAACTGTTAACAGTAAGATCTCTGTAAGAAGACAGGTTAAGTAGATATTTAGTGTATGTAGCACTCTTTTTATTGTGTTCATCAAACCTGGACTTCATAGCAAAGTTTCTTCCCAGTGCGAGGTGACGGAGAGAGTGGCATCGACCCAGAGACAGAATCAGAGTCACCATGTTGTTCTCAAAACCTGCAGAGACAGTGAAGTTCTATAATCATTCTATAATACAGCAGGAGGCATTATAAATGTAGCCTTAATAACAGCTTCACACCACGGTGCTGCAGCATTATGGGACGATTGCGCCAGTTTTCCAGTGTCTTGTGACTTGGAATTGGAGGGTTAATATGATTGAATTTCTTTTGAATTCCTCTTTGATTGTTTGAGTGTGTGTTTGATGCTGCACTGTGGTAAAATATCTGTTGTGTCTTGATGTGCAACACCTGCTTCTAGCTGTTGCTCCAGTACTTCACTACTTCTGTAAATAATTTTGGAATGCTGTAAATAAGTGTTGCACATTTCATCTGTGTGTGTGTGTGTGTGTGTGTGTGTGTGTGTGTGTGTGTGTGTGTGTGTGTGTGTGTGTGTGTGTGTGTGTGTGTGTAGTTTTGCATACCGTTATCAGAGATATCCAGACTTGTAATAGCTGTAGCTTCAGAGATGTGTTCCTGTATCACCTGAGCTCCTGCTGAGCGAAGCTGCACACATACACACATACATATAAAACAATTAAAAGGCATATATATATATATATGTTACTGGTCATCATTGAAGAAAATGACATTTTTGCATGTGTGTGTGTATGTGTGTTCTGTACTTCACAGCTACTGAGGTCCAGCTCCAGCCCACAGAGACGAGTGTTAGTTGCCAGACCCTGTAGTAATAACCTAGTTGCAAAACAAAATATTACATAACTGTATCAAAGTAGCAGTATATGCTTATTATATCAGAGCGATTGTAAAAAAAAAAAAAAAACCCCAGCTTGCTCTTTCCTCCTCAGCTACACCAATGCTTCAACTTTGCCAAAATGTACGTTTTCAATAATGTGGGTACAGTATAACACACCTGAGAGCTTGTGGAGGTAGTTTGGTTGCAGATAGGCCGACATATTTGAGCTCACAGCTCTGACTGAAGAACTCTCGAATGCTCCTGGTCACCCCCCGAACCTTTCTGTACACACACACACACACACACACACACACACACACACACACACACACACACACACACACACACACACACACACACACACACACACACACACACACACACATGTCAAACAATACATATCCTTATATTGTTTATATATTCTGTTTCTGTGATGTCTTTTGTCCTGTTTTCTCTGTACCCTAATTATAAATTTCTTATTGTTAATTTTTTTTTTTTTTTTTTAACTTTATTTTAGGGTGCATCACTTCCAAGGTCATAGTACAGTGCATGCTGACTCACTGGCATGGTGAGGCACTTACAATGAAACTAAGCCATAATTATTAGCTCCACCTGTGCTTTTTCTGCTATGACACAAGCATCTGGAGTTGTTCCCCACTGACTATAAATAGTTTTCACATTGAACAGAATAGGTGAAAGCCACATTTGGATGGATGTTTGATAGAATATATAACCTGAGTAGTGTCTGAAATGGTTTTGAAAATGTACTCACATTAAGTGCTGAATCTCACATTAAAGTAATGATTGCTGACATTAATGGATTGTACAACAGAAGCTCACCTGTGGCTGAAAGGATTCCTGGCCAGGTTCAGGTGCATTAGTTTGCAACAACATCCAACAGACAGAGACACAAACAACTGCAAGAGAGCACAGTGACTGTGTGTTAGATACATAGTGACATGCAGAAAACTTCAGTGCACATTTAGAGTCTACAGTCATGTGAGCGGCTCTGTGAGGCAGGACTCAAGTAGACACAACATGTAGATCAGACCTGTTTGGAGTGATTTAATTATGCATTTTTTTTCACTCTTAATGGAGCTAGTTTCCAGCTGCTAACAATCTGTATGCTAAGCTAGACTCAACATGTCATTGAGATATTGCTGTACTGGATGTTCAGAGACAAAAATCATGTTTATCTTCTTATCTGGCAACAAGATAATGTTCAAGACTGTTAGAGCTGTTCCCAACCAGTGAAAGAGGAATAGATGCATTTATATGTACAGCGAATCAAAGTCAAAAGTATGAAGAAAACAAAACAAAACAAAAAACCCAAATACAAATCAAACTGTCACTGACCGTGTCTAGAGGGCAGTTGGTATCACTGAGGTCCAGATGAGACAGAGAGTTAGTACTGGACAAGAACTTAAAGAGAAACTGCAAGACACAAACAGAAAAAAAAACCTCTTTATAAGTTTCTATGTTGAATATGTTCACAGTTTGCAGCAGTGAGTGCTGCTAGAATTATTCTAGCTGGAATGTGTCATTTAGTCAGAGACACAAGTAAAAGTAATTCCCCCTAAATAAACACATATAGGAACATTAAATATAAGTTAAATCAATAATAAGAAAAATATAGACGATATGGTGGAGGTTTAGGTGGTGGAGGGAGGTGCAGCAGTATATCAGAGGAGTAACAGAGAGAAGTGTCAAGTTATAATGGCTGTGCTTCACACCAGCACGAATATGACCAGTCAGCTGGTAGCCAAGCAGCTGATGAATGAGCCAGTGATTGTGAAGCATGATGAATACAAGCACGACTTAAGTGACTGAACTTTTCCTGTTTGCAATGTTGTTACATATGAGTGTAAATGGGCATTGTTTGACATACAACACACACACACACACACACACACACACACACACACACACACACACACACACACACACACACACACACACCGTGGCGTCTTCAGTAACCAGGCTGCCGGGGTTATCAGACAGATCCAGGTGGGTCAGAGATACTGAGAACAGCTGATTGGTGGATAACACCTGACTCAGACAGCCGAGACCTGGAAGCATATAACAACACAGTTTATAGTACAGTATGAAAGATTCTCTTATGACATGTCACATTATAAGTATTTAGGAGTTTCTACCCCTTTTGTATGGGGTTTTATTAAACGTGTAATATTTTCTGCCACTAGGGGTCTCCCACTCAAAACAATAACAAATGATGGAGGTTGATGATGTTGTGTAGAAGGCATCGCAGGAGTTGTCTTCATTGACCTTCAGTGTTCATTATTCAGGAGGTTTTTTACTGGAGCTGAATTATCTGCAGAGGTCTCCTCCTCCCCCCCAACAAACAGACCCAGTGATTAAAACTGGTAAAAACACTGAATAAAACAGTTTCACCTTAAAGCTTGTTTCTCAGATAACTTCAGATCCAGCTGTCTGATGACTAAAATCCTTCATCCAGTTAAAAGATATAGTTAAAATGAGGTAAAAATGTCTTAAAACTGTATAAAAAGTCAATGTATGAAAGCTTCCTGTGTACAACCACACCACTGACGCATGAACAAAGAGGATATGACATCTGACAGGACAGCAGATGAAACAGATCATTACACTGATTAAAATGACTGATCTCTCTGGTTACTGGAAACATTTGGAATAACACAAGTACACAGCTCAACAATATATACAACACAGGTCTAGTAGTTTTTACAGATTGTAATGCAGAAAAAGTTACATGTGTGACTCTACCTCTTGCTGTCATGGACACCCGGGACAGAGAGAGGTATTTGAGTCCCTCGACTAGATTCTCCAACTCCAGACTAAGTGCTATAACACCTAGGAATGAAACCACACACACACACACACACACACACGCACGCACACGCGCCCACACACACACACACACATGCACACACACACACACGCACGCACACAAAGTAAAAGTTGGTCATTCTATTACTAGTTAAGTTTACAGCCTGTATACACAAAGAAATGTGGAATGTGTTACTGTAAATGAAAAGGAAGTGGAGGAAAGTGAGTAATTTTTTTTCTTTTCTTTAATGTCTGGGTGAACAGATGTTAAATCACAATCCTCTGAGGAGGAGGGCAGCTCTCATTAGACCACATGAACAATGAAATGATCCCCATAACTTCACAATGTTATGTTCTATTCTAGTTCTCTGCTTCTGCCAATCATGTGATATAAAATGCCCACCTTTGTCTTCAATTGCATTGCCTGAGAGGTTGATGGATTGCAGTGTAGAGGAGGTGTGATCCCGCAGTGCTGCGGCCATTTTGATTGCAAAGTCTCTGCAGTGGAAAGAAGAAAGCTACTTCTCAGTCTCAAGTAGTTTCATTCACATGGAAATGTAACAATAAGTATATGGTGTATTATCATGCTGGTTGCATGCTGTATAAATGTCACATGTGGCCAATCAGGACCTCTAACCTGCAGCCAAGCTCAGTCTGTGCATTGAAGGACATCTGCAAAGCTTCATTCTACCATCTGAAGAGCTCATGTCTAACTTTAAATCTCTATCACACATTTAAACTCAGAGCACGTCTTGTTGAGGGAAGTTTGTTTACTTCCATCAGGATCTTGTTACAGACCAGCATATCTGCACACAGTCACACACAGACTCACAGTTTGAGTCCGCTGGCCTCCAGTGAGAGTTCCTCCAGACCGGGAGATCTGGACAGGAGGAAGGTGAGCTGCTGCTGGATGTCTACTGACTGCAGGGACAAACACAGAGACACAGTACATACAGTGTACATACACAGTAAGTTGAATTCAGGGACCAGGAGAGACTTTCTACAGACTACTGGTGGGGTGATGCCCCAGCAGTAGTAAAAGCTGGATGTTAGTTAAAGCTAGAATGACACTCATTTATTAAAGGACAAATGATCTCAGAATACATGAACTAATGAGAGAGTACCAGTTTGAGTTCTTTGCTGTAGATCTTGGTAAACCACTGGTTGAAAGACAGAGCTGCTACTGCTATTGCCAAGTCCCTGAGAGGAGAGGAGAGGATAAGAGAGGAGAGGGGAGGAGAGGAGAGGAAACAAGAGATGAGAGGAAACAAGAGAGGAGAGGAGAGGAAACAAGATAGGAGAGGAGAGGAAACAAGAGAGGAGAGGAAACAAGAGAGGAGAGGAGAGAAAAGGAAACAAGAGAGGAGAGTAGGAAATGAGATGACAGGAGGAAATGAAATGATAGGAAAGAGAAGGAGAGGAGACAAGAGGAGAGGAATTGAAACAATATGTCACACAGATGAGGAGAAGAACTGGATGTAACAGGACTGTACTGAATCTCACCTGCTATCTAAGTGGCTGAAGTCCTGCAGGTTGAACTGTCTCCACTTGTGCATTTTGTAGATGTTGTCAACATCCTGTTAAAACATTTGGTCATCATTTATTTGGATACACTGATGACACTGGTGATGTCATTTAGTTATTGCAAAGTGCCTATAAAGTGTCACTACAGTAGTTTGGTACTGCCAGCATAATAATAATAAACTAAAACTAATAATTAAAATAGTGACCCACCCACTGAATCTCCTCTCTGAACGGCATCTCGTTGAAGTCACACAGAGCAGCATAGGTATCAGAGAATCCTCCTGTAACACACATCCAAACACACACTTTATACCCTCCTGGAAACACTAAGGCTGCTTAATCAACTGTCAAACACCCCTCTGCCCTGTAGAATGAAAGCTCCATACCACAGGATCCAGGTTGACCATCCAGCTCCTCCTCTATTCTACTGGTGAGTGTGTGGAGTCTCTGCTCAAGTTCAGGAGGAATCGTCTTTAACAGCTTCCTGAAGTTATACACACAAAGCTCAGAGGTCAAGATCGAGGCCCCCATCTTGCAGTCGGCACACAGAGGATGGCGGGCTTGGCACAAGTGTCTTTGTTAGTTTGCCCCGGCGCAGTTGTCCTTTTCTCTTCCTGCGCTCACGTTGGCTAAATAGCAAATGTACCAGTCTGTGCCTCTATAGGCGTGTTGGTCTCAAAATGAGGTGTGGTCAGGCACATTGGTGGCGCGTTGCTATTTTGAGGCAGAGGAAAGCGATTGCGCTACTGAGAAAAAAAAAACCCAGGTCTGAAGTCACTGACGCATATGTCACTGTTATTAAAGGATCATCAAGAGTCCAATATGATCCTAGATAGGCGGGTGTGCAGCGCGCAGACACTGTGCCTGTTACGCACACACGGGCGAGCAGCAGCACACAAACATGCAAAACATCACAAATAAAAGGACCACAATGTGAATTCATATTATGATGTACATCAACATATTAAAAATACATGTCATATTAATTAGTCATAATATTTATCAGATTGAATTGATTGTAAAAAATAACAAATTAAATGAGAATGAGCCTTCCACTGTTTTTTTTTCCTTCTTTTTTTGGGGGGGGGGGTCAGCACCTTGGAGAGTGCCGCTGCGAGATGGAGATGACATTGATCAGGTTTACATACTTTCAACAATTAAAACCCTGCTGAGTTTACCTGTTACTCAAGTTCAACATCTGAACATCTGTGGTTCAAACATCTGTATTAATCTGTTAATGAATGTGGGTGATTCTTACAGTGACTGTTATCCGCAGCTGGTTATAATGTAGGACTGATGTGTTGATAAGTCTGCTGCACAGAGCACAGTGCCATTACACACAGCTGTTTATTAAATCAGCTGATGACACCAGGCTGCTGCAGTATAACCACACACACCTCTACACTCATCAGACTGGTTGGTTATAACTTCATATTCTTCTTTTATATGAATTAAATGTGAGGTTAGCAGCTCATCATCCAACTTTCTTTTCAGCCAAAGTAACTCATGTTTTATTATTGAAACACATTGCTGGGTAAATACACTGTTATAATAGCAAAGTGACAGCGCTCCTGGCTTTTAAAGGGAATGGGAGATGATACTCTGATTGGTTAACAGCGTGTTATGCCCAAAACACGCCTATGATTAATGAGGGGACTTAAGTCCATCTCTTTTGGACCATGTGACTGGTGCATTGACCAGTTTTCCGGCGTTAAAATAGCAAAAGTGGATTTGGACACGCCCCAAAGGCACTTGCGCCACGCGCTTCACTTAAAATGGGGCCCTCAGTGTAACAAATGGTATCAATGGTGCTACAGGGAAAGGTCATGCGGTCAAATTTGAACCTGAGAGTCACTTAAATATGTTTCAGCAACTGCATAGAGACTCAAAAGAGGGACAGTGTGTAAAAAACTGCTTTTCAGACTGTTGGAGGGTCAGTGTAATATGCAGCAGGTTGTCGAGGGAGACCCACCCTGGAGATGAATCAGGGAAGATCCTCTTCAGTGAGCCAGTCATGTGACTGACCATGGCCTCAAGATCATCAATGTGTAACACACTGAAAGAAAGAGTCTTTCTGTCTGTCTCCAACACAATCTGCAACACACACACACACACACACACACACACACACACACACACACACACACACTAAAATTAGATCTTGGACTCAAGGGTATAGCAAGTGTAAGAATAAAATGTCTACTGCCGGTAATGAAATTGACATGACAATAGTCAAGAATGTCACTGACGGTCCTCTTAACGGTCCCATTTCTGTCAGATATTTAGAAAATCTCTTTATTGAAAGGAACAAACAGATCAGCATCTTTAGCATTAACTGAATTAATAAAATAAATTACAAAAATACACTGTAACTACAAACTGTAATATACCGTAAAAAACGGTATATAAGACACATATAGCGTGATTTTTTTTTTCATTTAAAAGTGGGGTGCGTCTCATACACCGATGTGTCCTGTACAGCAGTAAAATACAGAGAGAGGTTGGATCTGGATATGATCATAGGTATGTAAAAGGCCATCCACACTAAGAATGATAACTACTCGACACACAGTTTCAGGTATAACATGTGTGTTTTGATTGTGTTTCTAGATTTGGAGTATGTGTTTATAAATGAATATCTACTGTTGCATTCAAATAAACCAGTCTTGAATAGAAAAGCATTTTTCCCAGCATGACATCCACTAAAATATACTGTGACTTACACACTGGTGTGACTTATAAACCGGTTTTTACGGTATTCATTTGTTTTACAATTAATAATTAATAATAATAATGTATGTTTCAAACCAAACTATGACACATTTGCATTGTTTTCACATGAAAGCAGCCGTCAAATGTCCTGAATACATTTCTCACTCAAACACAAACAACCAACAGAACTCTGTGGATCTGTAGCACAGACATGAGTTGAGTTTGTGTCTGCTTCTGTGTGTAAAATAAACCTCTGTAGAGTTTAGACAATGTGGACTCAGTATTGAACCATGCATGTAACCAATCTTAAAACAGCTGCTAATCAGATGTTGATAAAAAGGATAGTGTACCTGTGTGAGGCTGTGAATGTCGATGGAGCAAATCTCCAGGAAGCTGAACGTGCTCTCTACCTGTACACGTGCAAACAAACACGTATGTGAACACAGAGTGAAACAAGAAGTAAGGCAGGGAATCACATTCTGCTGAAGTCCAAATATTTGCATTTTTATTTTTGTTCTTCCTACAGAGAACACATTTTTTGAATGACTGTATTGTGTTAAAGGGTCAGTTCACCCAAATGACTAAAAGGAAAATATATATTGACCTCTGGTAGCTGGTAGATAGATGTAGTTAGTTTCAGTTTTATTCAAAAAAGGTATTCGAATAGGAGTATTTAAAACTAGGAGTTTCTGCATGGCTGGACACCACTGAAAAAAATCTTTTTGTAATCTAGGTGAACTGAGCTTTTCCAGTAAGTGACACTTATTTGTCTGTGTCACTGTAACATAAACCCTGCAAACTCCAAATATGTATATTTTAACTTAATAAATCTGTTTAAAATGCCGTCATGTGTTAGAATGAGAGCAGGTAGAAGAGAGGTTTAGCTCAAATGAACATGAGAGTTGTGATTTACCCTGACAGGCTGCTTGTTTACAACCAGATAACCCCTCCATAGACTCAGCACCTACAGAGAGACACAGAAAGAGACAGGACATTAGATGTGACACTGACAGATCTATAGGTCCCACAACAGCAAACTCATCATCATTATAGCACTGAAGATTAAAAACACCAAATTGTTGAAGAAATTATCTGACCCTGAGAAAAAAAATGCAATATTGTCAATCTACTTTATAAAAATAGTCAGTGAATATTGGCTAAAAAACTGCAATTTGACCTAAAATCCCTGCTCTATAGTGCTAATGTCAAGCTTCTGCTATCCAACAAAAACACCAAAATTATCATTTAAAGCTGCACTAATTTTATTTTTTATTAATAATTCATGAAATGACTATGGGCCTGATAAGATCCCAAATAAAGGGTGCAATAGATTGCGCGTTTCGTTTGCGTGTTGTTTTGCAGGTGATCTACTAAGAATAACTACGTAAATAAAAACAGGTGCAACGGGGTGGAGACAGCAGTATTTAAATGAGGGTTTTGTGTCTTTATGGAGAGTTTGGACGAGCAGAAAGCTGCAAGCACAAAATGAAATGTGATCAGGTTCTAGTGGAAGAGGTTAACTAATATATTGAGTTATAACAACAACTAATATTACCAGAGAAACCCACATATGGAGATTATTAGTGACGAAGTCAATGCTGTTAGTAAAACCACAAATATTCCACTCCAAGATATTAACACAGGTGTAAAAACTCCGTCCTGTGTGTATTCTGTCATTGTACCTCTTTCTCCTCGTCTCCATAGTAACAGCTGGTTAATACCTGTCCTTCAAAGGTATTATTTATAGACGCAGTTAGCGTCAGAAATAATACCTTCAGGTTTGGTAAATCACAATGCACGTGCTAAATAACATATTTGCATTTTTTCCTCCCTGTATTTTGCACACTGGGGTTGAAACGTCTCATATTACATTCATTATGGTAAACGTACTAAATGGACAGCGCGTACTATCTTGCACAGTTGAAAGACGCAAACCTCAGTGCACTGCGTTAGTAGATCAGCTTGCACATTTTTCACACATTTCATCAAACAGAGTTAAAAGGAGAGAGAATATTGGATGTACATTAATCATTCATCACAAACTCAATTTTCTAGTGAATGTCTGCTGGATTGGTTGTGTAAATAGGGAAATGTTTGCTAACATGTTAGCCGTATCAACTTTATGAGGTTTGCTATGTCATGGTGACTGTGTCTGAAATCACTCCTTTATTTACCCCTTCATAATAAACACTAAATAGTGAGCAGCAAATCAAGATTTCAGACCTTAACTAATTGTCATCACTTTGTGTCATCATCATCAGACATTAAAGACTTGATTTTGTCCGTCACTCACCAGAAACCTGTTGGCTGATCTGGAGCTTGACTGACTGGATTGATTTAGAATGATGGGCTTCACCAGACAGACTCTGTGAGGCTTCAGCAGCTCGGAGATCTTATCTGCTTATCAGAGTCACAGACACACACACACACACACACACACACACACACACACACACACACACACACACACACACACACACACACACACACACACACACACACACACACACACACACACACACACACACACACACACACACACACACACACACACAGAGCAGAGAGTTTCAGTAACAAATCACACATTTCTACAGGATCTGTCATGATAAACACTACTGAACCTTCATCCTCCACCATATTAGAGGATAGCTTTCTTTTTTTTTAAAGATTTATTTTTGGGCTTTTTTGCCTTTATTCAGATGGTAACTTGGTAGAGAGAGGGGAATGAACTGCAGCATAGGTCTCTGGCCGGATTCCAACCAGAGACGCTGCAATTACATGGCATCTAACCACTTTGACCACCAAGGCGCTCCTAGAGGATAGCTCTTCTGATCTGGGTTTGTACATTGAATGTTAAATAAACATAAGAAGACACATACAGTATGAGCTGAGTTATATAGAGAAAACAATGGGTTTGTTTTCTCTAGCAAATCTAGCTAAGACCTCAGACACATGCAATGTCCAATTTATTAAGTTAATATGTCCCACTCTAAGGAACTTTATGATTGATTCTTTGATTGAATGGGCAAAATATAGAGGGAACAAACAGTGTGTTGATACATAGAGTAAACTGTTTCACTTGCTCTTCATGAGGATGCGGTCAAACCACCACTTTCAGTCATCCACACACACAAGAATTTCAGGCCAAAATCAGTTCATTTCAGTGATCGAATCAACTCAAATGATTTTTTCACCACTGTAGGTAAGTACATTTGTACAGAGCATACAGTTTGTAACCCAGAACATTTACCCTGTTGACAAATTATGTTGATTCATTTAGTCCAATTTTATCCAATTTAGTTCCATTTTTATAACCCTACTTCACTCAGTAAAGATGTACAGCATGGTCTGCAGTCAGTTGAGAGATAAGAGTCAATGGTGTATTAACATGCCCTTCAATAACTGTGTTAACATATCGTCTGCAAATAGTCACCACATAATCACCAAGCTTCCAGCAACACCTATTTCGCAAGAAATTCACAAAGTTCCAAAAACATTGAATTTTTTGCAGACATTTTTAATCCTGGATCTTGTTTATGTAGTTTTGGCCATTAGGTGACAAGGAACGCTGGTAGCCATAGCAACTGTGGATGAAAACTGAATGCAATCTTAGTTGATGTTGCAGAATGCAACCGAGTGAATAACCCACCCCCACTTCCAAGCATATAAGAGAACCTACAGTGGCTGTGAAACACATGAAAAACATGAAAGGCCCTCTTTAGAGTCAGTGTTTGGTTTGTCTGATCTGGGCTACTGTAGAAACATGGTGGTGCAACATGGCAAGCTCTGTGGAAGAGGACCCACTCTATGTAGATATAAAGGACTCATTCTAAGGAAACAAAAACTATTTATTTTCAGGTGATTATACACTAAATAAAACATACATATTAATATCATAATCCATTTCTGGATGCCAGTAAATCTTACACACTGCATTTTGAAAGGACAGGTTCACAATTTTTAAAGTGTGTCTGTCTTAATAGCAGTCAGAGGTTTTCCTCTCTGTAATGATTCCTCCTGTTCATACTGACTATTAAAAGATCTCCTTTAAATGTGCTTTCAATGGAAGTGATGGAGGACTAAATCCACAGTGTCTCCACACAGTCATTTAAAAGTAGATGATCAGCTTCTATTCTATTCATCAGTGTGAGTTAGTCATATCAAGTGATATCTGACACATTTACAGTCTTTTTACCATCAAATTCCCTCTTAGTGTTTCCCTGTTGAGCTGTGGTGGAAGTATAGTAACAAAAAGACTTTGCTACTAAAAACAGTGTAACGTTGAAACATAGAAGATGAAGATTTGACTCATTCAGACGACTGAAGCTTCATATTAGCTTCACATCAACTTTTAAATCCATGTTTACACAGAAGGAGGACTGTGGATTTAGTCATCCATCACTTCCATTGTAAGTGTATAATGAAGAGATCTTCTAATGGTCAGTATGAACAGGAGGAATGATTACAGCAAGAAAAACAGGTTTCCATGTTCATTTGGGCTCCTGACTGTTAAAACAGACCTTACATCTGTGAACCTGTCCTTATATAGCCAGCTTTCTTCCCTTTTCTTTTTAAAATGGGTGAACGCAGTTAAACTGTTGACTTATCACAACCTGTATGAACACCCAGTGTGAGGGCACAGTGTGCATTTTCACTTTCACTCTCACTGTCACATTCTGTTAAACTCTTTGCTGTTCTTTATAAATTCCTCTGGACATTTTAGTAAGAAATGTTGGTCATGGTTAAAGTGAATACAGATAAAGTATTTCAAAGAATCCTGTGGTCTCTGAAGTCTTTCCCCCTCTCTTTGTTCGGTTCATGACATTATTGAAAAACCCACAGATTCAGTCGTGTTTCCTTCTGTTTGTCAGTTGGTGTCATTGACTGTTAGAATGGAAACACAGCTGCTAGCTGAGGGATAGCTGGGGGCCGAGTCGCTAACGTTTTAACCTTAAAATGAGTCAGTAATAATCTAACATTTTGTCAACTGTCTCACTCTAACTAAACATCTCTAACAGTAAAACCTGACCCGACTTTGGAACCAATTCAACTGATGATTGTGGTGCAGTGAATTATGGCTCATCTCTGATATTACACATACAATGCATTATGACTCATTACATCATTATCAAACTTTTATTGTGTCTCACCACAGTCTAGTGTTCTGTTTCAGAGGTTTTTTTAGTTGCTAGTTAAGTTGTTATATTCAAAGAACCCTATCAGCATATTTTAGACAGTTCCATCTGTTCTCACTGATCTAACTCATGTGGACAAAATATTAAAAACATCAATCAGAGATATATATTAAACAGCATGTGAGGCCTGTTTCTTTCCCAATAAGAGATATATTCTTAAAAATGTTAGCGTATTGTACATATGGATGGTGCCAACAGTGTCTTCCATTGATTTGTCTCTTGTCTGACTATTCTGATTCACTGTATTCCTGTTAAAGCTGAGACATATCTGCATGTTTATTGAATATGCAAAATTGAGTGGCACGACTGACTACTAGGACGCAAAAGTCTTCTCATATCACTCAAGTAGTTGCTTCACTACACTGGTTCCATGTCAAATTTAAGATTGAATTCAAAATCCTACTTATTACTTTTAAGGCTCTACAGAACCACCACCATATATCAGTTCATTACAGACCCCATACAGATCCATCAGGCCCTATCAGAACTAGGGTTTTGTAGTTGTGCCCCGCTCAACGTTCAAGACCCATGGTAAACAAGCTTTAGCTCTTCTGGTCCCCAAAATATGAACACATCAGCCAACTCTGTTAACTATTTGAATCTTTTCTTCTAATCTCTTTTTGAGGCCTTTTCTCATCAGCATCTCAGAGAGTACTTCTTAAGATGCACCTGATTTGTTTCTTTGTGTTTTTACGCTTTCATCACCTTTGCTATCTTTGAGTGAAGTATGCAACATATTCTTTTGTCATTGTATGTTTTGCATTTGTAATTTGTGAAGCACTTTGTAATCCTGCTTTTGAAAAAGTGCTATACAACCAAACACTCTATTCTATCCTAAAAAGATGAACATTTAGTAGTGTGGCCTTTTAACCTTTACATACTGTTTGGCTCAGATTCAACCAATTTTGACATTTGACAGCTTGTACAAACACCCCAAATGTTTTTTACTGTTATGTTGTTTTTTAAAATGTTATACGTTTGTATAGATGTTACAAATGTTTGTCCATTGAGGCTGTTCTGGGTCAAATGATCTCCGTATCTATTGACATGTGTTTTAGTGAAATGAATAGTTCATAGTTTTTATAAGGATTTCTTTTTATGATGTAGCAGTGAAGACTGATGGCTCTAATGGTTCTACAATAAACCCCACACTTCCATAAAGTTCTTGTTATTTTCACTTTACATTAAATACATTAACATCATTATTGCTATGTTATATGTTCATGTGTTAGGTAAAATAGGACATGATATTGTGTGATAGGAGATGTTTAGTGATGTAAAAGCTAAAAAATACACTCTCTCTGCTCTCTGGAACATGAATCAAGGTTTAATCACATTTATTGATCAGTCAGATTGATTATTGATGCTTTCTAATCACATCTGTGGTTCAACATTTGGTATAGACTCTTTTTATGAGGGGATTCTTAGACTGGGTCAAAATTGACCAAGAACATACTGCAGGGGTGTAGAATATGAACAGTATGTGAAGGTTAAATGAAATTGGTTACTGGCACTTTTACATACATGCATTCATATACACACTATACAGGTATCCTAAATACCTACACATAAAACATACAAGGTAGAAGATGCTGTACTACTCTGTAATACCATCAGTAGTTATGCAGCACACACACACTGCAATCGAAAGAACATCACAACATACTGTAGAACACCATTATATTCTGGTCATAACCAACTGTATAAATCCTGATAAAGTCAGTATTTTCAGAGGTTTTTTCATAATGCTTCAGTCACAGAGGCAGTATTCTGCAGCCTCTCCACCACCTCAGCCTGAAGAGAGCAGCATGCATTCCTTCAACCTGCTGATGTCTGTAAGAACAGCTCAGGAGCAGTGCTGCTCTATTTTCAGCCATCTGAAGCGGATGTTTTTTGCTACAGTGAACCTTATCCTCAGTACAGATGTGTCAGAAGCAAACTGCTTTGTTGTGCTTGCAGAAATACATGAACAATGCCTTTTAGTTGCAGTAGAAAACGGAATTCTCATTAAGAGAAAAGAGTTGAATTAGGTCTTACCTTGGAGGTTTTGAGAGATGGAGTCCATCCTGTCAACTTCAGTAAACTGTTGGTTTCGATGGAAAGATGCACAGTCCTAAAAGAAGTCAAGCTGTGATCATCAGTGAACTACTCTGACTGAAAACTGCTCAGGCTGAGTGTTTCACGCTGCATTATTAACACAAAAGTAACAAAAAAAGGCAGGAACTGCAGATCTTTATATTCACTTCACAGCTCATATGTCCAGACTTTAAAAAAAAAAGAAAAGTCAATCCAATATGAATAAATGATCAGTGAAAACAGTAATCATCCACGTCTGACAGGAGAGTAGAGCAGAGAACGCAGGTACTAATCTGTGGCAGCAAAGTGAAGGTGACACACACACACACACACACACACACACACACACACACACACACACACACATCCTGTTCCATGATGTGAGTCACTATTACAGTGAATGTAGAGAAGACAGAGAGCAGGAACCTCGTCTAACCTCCCACACTGAGACACACATCACTGTCAGGAAATCTGCAAGTTAACAGCTTCAGTGAATGTGTAAGTAAGTCAATCACAGTTCAATGTGATGTTTAAACATAGTCATGAAATACTAAATGCATCATGTGATTATAATGAAGATTTAAATCAGATGTCAAATGTATCCAGTGCTTGAAGACCTTCATATCAGAAGATCAAACAGGTGGTGTTAAACTTGCAGAAACAGCAATTCTGTGGTGCACGCACAGCCAGTGTAAGACTGACCTCTAGCCACCAGGGGGCACCCAAAGGTGCATGAGAAAAAATGTGAAAGCTTGTTGGCACCCCTGATGGAAGTAAAGTACTCAAGTGAAAGTATCAATACAGTGTTAATATCTTCATTTAAGAGTGCATGCAGAATTATACTTTCATAAACTTTGAATTAGCATCAAAATGTAATGAATTATGAGTAGCACTGCATGAAAAATCCTACTTAAGTAAAAGTACTGCAGTATAATGAGCTTGGTGTAGTATGCAGTATTACAGTAAAAGTAGTGCAGTATTATGAGTGATGTAGTATGCAGTATTACAGTAAAAGTAGTGCAGTATTATGAGTGATGTAGTATGCAGTATTACAGTAAAAGTACTGCAGTATTATGAGTGATGTAGTATGCAGTATTACAGTAAAAGTAGTGCAGTATTATGAGTGATGTAGTATGCAGTATTACAGTAAAAGTACTGCAGTATTATGAGTGATGTAGTATGCAGTATTACAGTAAAAGTACTGCAGTATTATGAGTGATGTAGTATGCAGTATTACAGTCAAAGTACTGCAGTATTATGAGTGTAGTATGCAGTATTACAGTAAAAGTACTGCAGTATTATGAGTGATGTAGTATGCAGTATTACAGTCAAAGTACTGCAGTATTATGAGTGATGTAGTATGCAGTATTACAGTAAAAGTACTGCAGTATTATGAGTGATGTAGTATGCAGTATTACAGTAAAAGTACTGCAGTATTATAGTGATGTAGTATGCAGTATTACAGTAAAAGTAGTGGTTTGGTCCTCTGACTGATATATTATTATATATGACATCATTAGATTATTAATAGTGAAGCATCAGTGTTAGAGCAGCATGTTACTGTTGTAGCTGCTGGAGGTGGAGCTAGTTTACACTACTTTATATACAGTTAGCTAGTTTAGTCCAGTGGTTCCCAACCTAGGGGTGGGGGCCCTCCAAAGGGTCAGCAGATAAATGTGAGGGGTGGTGAGATGATTAATGGGAGAGGAAAGAAGAAAAAACTAAGTTCTGATACATAAATGTGTTTTTCAGTTTTTGGACTTTTTCTCTAATCTTTGATTTGTTGCTGAAATATTGGATCATTTGAACATTTATTGAAATGAAAGCATGTGAGAAGTTTAGATGGAAAAATCACTATTTGGTGGAGCTGTTAACAACTCATAGACATCTGAAATGTGAGCCTGACTACACACTGCTTTTTGGTTTCATCTTTAACTATGTGTTGTATTTTAAAAGCTTGTTATATTATCCATTGTGTCAAATCTTCATCTGAAAAGTAACTAAAGCTGTCAAATAAATGGAGTGGAGTAGAAAGTACAATATTTCCCTCTGAGATGTAGGATGCCTCTCTGACAGTGTTTTGGATTATTATTAAAGATACATAGGAGACATTTAATACTGTAGCTGGTGGAGGCGAAGCTAATTTTAACCACTTTATAATGTAGGCTGTATTAATCCAAAAATGAATCAATGACTGATATATTAGAAGCAGGGGTGCAGCCAGGGACTTTGGGCCTAATGAAAACATATCACATTGGGTCCCACCACCATGCACAGTTGCTGGAAGTACACTTCCAGAACTCAACTGATCCATTCAAAGCTTGCAAGCTGCACTGTGCAGGCTTGCAACTATCTTGTAAACTAACTGTACAATATTTACTGTCATTGAGCTGTGATAATATAACACTGTGTAGACATGCATGTAACATTCTGCATACAGTGGAGTTCACTATTTGATGTTAAACTGATACCATCTATAAGTAATGTCTTTTACAGTCTAAATGTAATCTTAATGTTATAATTCTTAAATGGATTAACATTAACGAATAACTTACAATAAATACAACTTAAATATTAAATTGACCTCTTCAAATGAAATAAATTCATATGATGAATGATAACAAACAACAAATAAAATAGATTTATTTTTAGCTAAGTTTACCACCAGTTCTTAAGATAAGATCAGATCAACTTGTATTGATCCCACATTGGGGAAAATTCACCGCTACAGCAGCTCAAAAAGATAGGAATATGAGGAAAAACTATTTAAAAAAAAAACATGTATACAACAACAATAAAATTAAAAACTAAAAAAAGGACTCTAAAGTGCAAATTATAGTACAGGATTGTACAGTTTGACTGCAGTGGGAATTAAGGATTTCATCATTTTTCTTTTTTTCATAATAATAATAATAAAAGAGAAATTCCCACAGACCCCTTTCAGTAATGTTAAGTGACATGTCATTATTCTCCACCATGATGCTCACCTCCTTCTTCAGTATCACAGGGAGGACAGAGGGGCTGCTGAACCTGAACATGCACCAGGAGCAGGGACAACTGATTGAGTATGAAAAAAAAAAAGTTTACCTTCATTGATTAAATATCAGAAAAAAGAGCAGTGAAATGCAAACACTATGAGCAGTAACTAATGTTAACATGAACCTGTTTCACTGTGGACTAAGTTTAGCTAACAGGTTCATTTCCACAACTAATGAATAAACCCACTTTTTTATGAAACATGGTGACATGTTGCCACCCTCTCACTTCTCTCTCTCTTCTCTTTCTTTTCTGTTTTCATTTTTCTGAAGCGTGACTGTATTTCATGAAGCTATATAGACATTTAGCTCATGCTCCTCTTCACTCATCATAACTCACTGCTAGCATTTGCCGCGCTTTGTTTGGAGAAGCAGGACTGAACCATTTCATGTAAATAGAAGGGGGTGTTTGGGCAATAATTTCTGCCAGAAACAAGAAAGAACATTTTAGTTTAATGAGCACATTGTAAATAAAATATTCTATTAATGTCTAGAAGGGATAAATGATACATCAATAAAAATATTAATGCAGCATGACTAAGTATAGCAAAGTTGATCCATTGGTCCAACACTTTGGTACAGACTGAAATACTTAAATAATGAACCCTGCAGTGAAATATCCAGCAGTATACATTCATGTTCCCTAGAAGATGAATCATTCTGACTTTACGTTTGAAATATGGTTTCCTGTGAAATATCTCAACAGTTATTGAATACAGGATGAATTCTAATACATTTGGTGACTGCTTAACTTTTTATCTTCACGCCATCATCAGGTCAATTTCACTTTGTCCAGTTGTATCGTTTATGACCAAAATGAATGACATTCCCACCAGTCTCACCTGGATGTTGATAATAAGTAAATGTTCATAGAGCTTCTAGCATGGTTGTACATTAATCATTCTATTAAGCTATTATTTGTGTCTAAAATCACTCCATATTTGCTGTATTCTGCATTCAAAGGTTCCACAATGAAACAATAAAGCATCCATGACACCTTCACGTTCTGATAACAATCCCACAATGCAACACGTTCTATAATTATGAAATGACTGTAGTGTGACTTTATATCTGACAATGATCATACAAAATAACGGTAAGTGTCAGGAAAGAACTGCTCACTATTTAGTGTTTAGTGCTTCCTTATTAATCTATATTACACGTTATTACTAAATCCCCAGTCCTTAGTCTGTGTGAAAATACATTTGTAAGTTAATATGAAGTTATAAAAGTCAAATTAGGTTCTTCTAAAGTTAGTCTACTAGAACAGAATCCCTTCTTTATACCTTCCTGTCAACTTCAGATAAACTTTTTACACAGAACAAAGATTGGATTTCTAACCAATGTCATCAAAATAGTTCCAGATATACACTTTAAATATCACCCCCATCCCTTACAATACTACAACCTGAAAGAAAGCAGCAGGCAGTGATCAAGGGCCCATAAGGATGATTTTATTATTTATCAGCTGTACAGTGTCTCATCTTCAAAAAAAAGGACATGACAAAGGTTTCTTGTGTTCTGTAGTTCTTCACAGCAGGGTTACAACCTTTACAAATAAAACCCTGCTTCCATCTAAAGCTCCAGGAACTTTGGACCCAGAGGAACTCATCTCAGGGACTAAACATGGAACTAAAGTCCCTGTTACTGTTGCCACTGCATCTGAGGAAGCAGGTAGAGTTCATGCTAATTAGAGCCATGACGAATTTTTAAAAATGATGCGTTCAGTCACAGTATTAATATATGAAGAAACAATACAGATTAGTCCTGTTTACATTTATACTGCTGTATGAATTGGATGTAATGAACTGAGGGCATTTGTCTCCACAGTAAACCATCTGTTGAGTATTTATTTCCGCTTTAGAACAAAACTGCCATGAAACAATCAGAACATTTTAATTTGATTTCTTTTTCACTGATTTGTTCTCCCTTCTGCAGCTCCATCTGCTCACCTGACCACTACTGCACTGTGCTTTTTGTTTATTCTACTTAAATGCAATACCCTCCACATTATGCTTTTTTAGCTGCATCTCATCTTTTTTTTATTAATCATCTCTTATTAGCTGCGTGTGTTGTTTTGATCTAGTTGTCATGTTTTTATTTTTCTTTAAAGCACAATGGAGTGGCACCTGTAATCTCATTATATGTCAAATATAATGACAATAAAGCTTTCTATATACTGTCCCTATCTTTTTAGATGGGAAGCTGAAATCAGGTGGAAATGCAGGAAGAGGAAGATTCTAAGTACACAGGGAAAATTCCTGCAGTCCAAACAAACATTCTGTTAAAACTGTTTTCTCTTATTTCTTCTAGAAAAATAAAAACAATGTCCACACTGTGAGAAGAGTCAAACATCCATCATCTATTCAGCCATCTGCAGAACATTAACATGATACATTGATAACAGAACATTTTGTTGTCTTGTTTTTACAGAGTGATCTCTCAGAACACAGCAGTGCACTCACAGATTTGATGTTTCGGGGTGATTCTTATAGAAGTATGAGTACAACAATGATTTTTCTTTTACCACTTGGCACTAAAATCTGTCTGTGTTTGCAGTGGTTCTTCTTTACAGCCTGGACTGCAGTGTATTTTTTATACAGGGTCCAGCCTCATATTAGGGTCTGAGCTGGTCTTACAGGGCATCTAACCAATGTTCAGGTACAGAGGAAATGCTTTCATATCACAAAATAACATCTTGTTGTAATAAAAAAGGAAGGAAGGCCACATGACAACCATTATTATTAGCTGTGGTCAAACTGTCATGAAACCTGGGCTGAGAGTTAGTGTGAGGAGCCCTCTTTCATGACATCATTCATTCACATCCTTCCAAACAGTATCAACACATGTCAAAAAAAACAAAAAAACTCAAAAAACAAACAAGAACAAGAATGCTGTTTGTTGTTATTACATACAGTTTACTAGCTGAACTTCATTCAATAAACATGTTTTTCCAGATGGGTGTCAAACGGTTTTAAATCCTACAGAACAGATACTCAAAAAACCCTCTTTGTTTCCATTACAGGTAAAAGGTAGCATCACAGCTTCAGGGCCGAATGTTAAAGGAGAGCAGAAGGTGACAAAAGCTTGTGTCATTACTACTGAACTGAACCGAGATCAACCAGGGAGAGAAACAGGGCGGCAACTGTGTGAGAAAAAAAAAAGAAGCTAGAAATGAAAGGTAGTTTCAAAGGGAAAACAAAACGTCTATGAGCAACAGAAAAAACGAAGAGAGCAAAATAATAGTGGTTCAGATTCAGTGTGGTTGGTTAAAAGGGGCATTATTGGTGGGTGGAAGAGAAGGGAAGGTTCAGGACATGGAGTACCTGATATGACACTGACATGTGTAGCATATAAATTTAAGCCCCTTCCAACCAACACGTCTTCAAATCAACTATTTTAAAAAACATTAAAAAGGCTCACAAGAAAAGCAAAAAAAAAAAAAAAAAGAGGTTTAAAATGTGTATTTACATGAAAAAGCACCTACCACAGGTTCTTTATTGTGGTGGTGGGGGGTGTCTGGGTGGGGTGTGGTGGTGTTTGAGTGACTTTGATAACTGTTCCGAGTACAATATGAACTGGCGGGCGAACACATTGTTAAGTGAGGCTGCTTTTATTTTGAAAACTGTTTCGATTCTGTTTGTGTGAGATGATTCAAAACGCATAAAACATAATTCCATAATTCATTCAAATATTTGGAATGTTCAAATCACAATTATAGTACAATATTTGACCGGCTGTGTGAGGATGATCTGCGCCTTTGTTTTTCTTGAGTTGATGGTGACGGCAGACTGTGGAACAGCAAAGGAGGAGCTTTTAACCAGACACACACATCTGAGTGATAGCTGAGAGAAACATGTGGCACCTCTGTGATAACAGAGGGCAAGGAGGGAAGAAAAAAATCACACTTTCTGGAAAAATAATAATAATAATAATAATAATATGCATGTGGTATCTCAGAGGCAAACTAAAGTACCATATACTACTTCTTTATTAGGAAAAACTACATTTAGATCTATATATACACATAGAAAGGCTTGGAATTTGACAATGGGCCTTGTTGTGAGAACAGCAGAAGCAGAAGAAAGGAGGAAATCAGAGTGAATTATCAAGGTAGATAAATGAATGTCTCCTTTTGTGAGAGAGTGTGTTTCCGGCTCAACATTAACTCTTGAGTGTGTGTGTGTGGGTAGAGACTGATACAGGATGTGGCTTTTTTTTGGAGGGGGGTGGTGGGCAGAAACGAGTAGCAAAATACACGATTCATTCAGAGGACATTCAAACTGAAGAGAGCGTTAAAGCAGAGAGCAGTCTGGTGTTAGCTGGGATGGTGTGTGTGTGTGTGTGTGTGTGTGTGTGTGTGCGTGCGGTCCTTTGTTGTGTATGTGATCCACAAATGTCAGTGTGCCAGTGTGTGTGTGTTTGTGTGTGTGTGTGTGTGTGTGTTTGTGTGTGTGTGTGTGTGTGTGTGTGTGTGTGTGTGTGTGTGTGTGTGTCTGTGGAAGTATTTACATGTGGCTTCCCTTCTTGGTGCAGGGTAGTATCTGCAGCTGGCTGCAGTTAAAGAGCACACAGGATGGAACAGGAGGTGAAGGCAGAGGAAATGTTAATGTGTTTCTGACAGGTGGTTTTTTTTGTGTTTTTTTTTTTTAAATGAGTCTTTAGTCCGGCTACATGTGTGTTTGCTGCGTGTTGTGTTCACCGGTCCATCATGCTGAGGATCATCTCTGGTGTCAGGTCTCCGTTGGCGGCGGCGGCGGCCGTCTCCTCGTTCACCGCCAGCTCCACAGTCTCCACCCCTTCCCCGTCCAGCCCCACCCCCTCCACCGTCAGTGCCACTCCCTGCTCCAGAGGCGTGGCTGCCGAGATGTCGCCCTCCTCTTTCTTCACGATGATGTTCTCAACCGCTCCTGTGCTCTCATCCTCCACCTGGATTATGGCAGCAGCTGCAACACACACAAAAAGAAAGGTTGCAATGTTGCATTCAGGGGGCATGGGAATGAAAACTAGGTCAAACCTGCTTTCTGTTTGATATCACTGTCAACTACATATCTTATAGTTATTTAAAGATATCAGAGGGGAACTATGGAGGGCTATACAGTGTGTGTGCTTTGACAGATGTATGAGATAAGACATGAGAGCAGTAGATGTCAGTGTCCTCACCAGAAGCAGCTGTCTTAGCAGCCACTCTGACTGACTTGCTGGGTGTTGGGGGTTTGGGGGCGTTCTTTGGGGGTCGGCCTCGTTTCCTCTTGACCGGTGGCTCATCAGGGGCTGGTACTGGGATGGCGGCGGGGGCCTGGTCCAGTTCCATGCTTTCTGGATCGTCCTCTTCCTGTAACAGTGCTTCCTCCTCGCCGTCACCCTCATCCTCCTCGTCGGGTTCGATGTTATCTTCCTCTGGAGAGACACAACAGAGAAAATGCATCATATGAGAGCTGAGCACAGTGTGATGGTCATACTTGCATTAGAAGACATAGTTAAAGCCTCACCACTGTCCTCTTCATCTCTCCTGCTCCTCATCTTCTTCTTTCTTCCTCTCTTTCCTTTCTTCGGGGGTGGGGTTCCGTTCTCGGCGTCATCCACTTCACCATTGCAGTTCTCAGCGTGGCGAGCCATGGTGTTCTGTAAAAACACACACAGTTACTGAGTGTGTAGACTTTTACAAGCTCTGAGTCAGTATTCCCTTCAGCTGTGTGACAGCTACAAAGACAAAGTGTCCTTACCCTGCGTGTGAAGGTCTTGCTACACTTGGGGCAGACGAAGGCGGTGGGGACAAAGTTGGGGTCGTGGTAGCGTTTGAAGTGCATGTCCAGCAGCTGCTTCTGTCTGAACGTCTTCTCACACTGACTGCAGGCGTATGGCTTCTCTCCAGTGTGGGTTCTACGATGCATCACCATGTGACGCTCCTGAGCCCGGCAGAACAGAACACAGTTATAAACCAGTCACACACAATAAACTATATATCCATTCAAAGTTTTAAGATGTTTGTATAAGACATGTAAGATCCACAAATATCTACTCAAGCAAAATCTCTAAAACATGCATCACAGCCCTCATTAGTCACCAGTATGGTTTTATAATCACTACATATATGAGAGTAAACACAGACCTGGCGGCAGCAGTAGTCACACATGTCACATTTGAACCTCTTCTCGTTCTTGTGGGACTTCTGATGCTGGATCAGGGCGTATCGCTCGTGGAACACGGCGTCGCAGTAACGGCACTTCTTTCCGGTCTCGATAAACGAGTGCTGCTTACGGAGGTGGACGCCTGGAGAAACGAGGGCGACAGGAGAAAACTCATTAGAGGAATGGAAAGGTGGGGATCTGTCCAGTAAGTTTACAGAGTGTGTGTGTGTGTGTGTGTGTGTGTGTGTGTGTGTGTGTGTGTTACCTAAGTCACTCTTGCGTGCGATGACAGTGTCACAGTGTGGACAGTGGAACTTGGCCACGTTCTCAGTGTGTTTCTGCAGGATGTGCATCTTCATGGTTCCACTCTGGGTGAAGCGGGCGTGGCAGATGTAGCACTCGTATGGTTTCTCTCCTGTGAGCAGGATAGAGCATGCACACGTTTAATATTTTTTAATTCACTCATTATTGTGTTTATCAAAAAAATTTAAGAATATAAAAAGGGAGGCACAAAAAACCTGATTGGACCTGTAAAGTAATGTACTCACCTGATTGTGAGTACATTACTTTAATAATGGAGCTAGGAAACTTTACATAATCCCAGTGTTTCCCCTAAAAAATTTTGTAGCAGCGGTGCTGTGTGTCGGTAACCTAGCAACACTAGGGGGGTCCGGGGGTATGCTTCCTCAGAAGAAAAATCAGATAAAAACATATTTTTTAAATTTCCACCCTTTCATTCAAAAACAAAAACATTATTTCAAATTGACAATGCAAAAAAGTGCTCAAACATGTTGCTGCTTGGACGTCCCTGAGCTGTTAAAGTAATATTAAATTATAAATAATAATTTAAACAAAACAACTAAATGTTAATGTCTGATAGCTTTTAAAAAAATAACATACATATGTATGCTACACAAAAAGAGGTATTTTCTGTAAATAAAAGATAAATAATAATAATGGTTTATTTTTGTAGTTACCAGTTTTACTTTTACCATCATTAGGCTTCCATACATAGCTACTAGCTGCTGCTCTCCTCCTCTCTTACTGCTGACTGTGAGATCTGAGCAGGTAGAAGCTGATAGTTCACTAATTATAACCAGGGAGCACACTGCAGCGAGGTTAATGATCCACACAGTGACATTATATCATTGATAAGACGCGCAAAACCCATCGTTTTTTGTGCACGCGCGCAGTCACTCTCTGGTGCGCGCTCTTGCGTGCTTGCTCCAGATTCTGGGAGATTGTGTCTCATTTGCGGGCGTCAAGGAGCCGCTATTAATATGTGGGAGACTGCCGGAACGTCCAGGAGAGTGGGGTTGTCTGCTTTTATCCTCCCCCTACTTCAGTAGCTTATGAAAGGAGGGGCCTAGCCTACACCGAATCCAAAAGCAAAGTTATATAGTTAACTAGCTGCTAGCGACTTCTAATGAAATCGAGCAAGTGATCAACATAGTTAACGTCACGTTACTTCAAACACATTTTTGCAGCGGAGCTGCTGAATGTACATAGGGGAAACACTGTAATCCTGTCCTCCTTCACTGTTCTATACATGTAGAGCAGCAGATGAGCTGTCAGTCTCACCCGAGTGTGTCCTCATGTGTCTCTTCAGCTTGTACGTGTCTCTGCTGGCGTAGCTGCAAAGGCTGCACTGGAATGGACGCTCGCCAGTGTGGGAACGAATGTGACGCTTTAGTTTGCTCACCTGCACAAACAAACACACACACACACACACACACACACACACACACACACACACACACACACACACACAAACAAACAAAAACAATCAAGATAATGTGACATTATAATGGCTTTGCAGGTAGTAATTGACACTGGGAAAACATTTGTTCACTCCTAAATGATTCTCACTGCTTCTTTAATTGTGTAAAGCAGCTTGTCTTACCTCCACACTGGCGTAGTCACACATGGAGCATTTGAAGGGTTTTTCGTGTGTGTGTTTGTAGCGACGGTGACGAACGAGCTCTCCGCTGGTCACGAAGGCCATATCACAGTCTGTGCACTTGTGTGGCCGAGTTCCTGCGCGAAAAACACAACAAGACATGTGTAAGCTGTCTTTAAAGTGCTGCTGTCAGAATCTTATGCACACAATGTAAAGCTTGCGCACCAGTGTGTGTGTTGAGATGGTTTCTGAGCAGGGTGACCGTCCTGAAGGCTCGTCCACACAGGTGACACTTGTGAGGTCTTTCGTCAGTGTGGCTCTTCATGTGTCTGTCCAGGTTGGAGCGGCGGGGGCACGTGTAGCTGCACAGCTCGCACTGGAACGTCTTCTTCACTCCTAACACACACAACAGCAGAATACACACAAACACACACGTCAGATTTAACAGTATTTGAATTATGATCCCAACGCTGCAAAGCGATCACATACTAAACAACATTACTCTTCTAAAACATCATCTTCAATGTTTATTTTTTAATACAGTTTGATTGTTACAGGGTATCAACGCAAGCATTTTCAAATACAAATTTGATGACTTTTAAGACCTTTTTAAAACCTCTAAAGGAAAAAGTTATATAATTGCTGCCGCAAAAGAACACGACAAATTAGACTACTGTATACACTGGTATGAGTTTTATTGAAACTGAAGGAGAGGTGACAAATTGACAGTGCAATAACAAACTTATTTCTAATACAATAATGATAAGCACCAAGTTATTAAGTTATCATTTATATATGAATAACTATGCATTTATTCTGTGTAAAGCCTTCGTCCTCTTGTCATAACAACAAAAATGTCTTGTAATAAAATTATTTGTGTTGGAAGAAGTATTTAGATCCTTTACTCATGTAAAAATACTAATGTCACTTCAGTAATAGTATGCGTTACCATGGTATACGTTTTTCAAGCAAGTACTCAATGCAGAAAAAGTGTCACATGACTGTTGTACTCATATATAATATATTATGAGACATATAATAATGCAGAAGCAGGATTTTACTGTTGTAGTGGGTTGTAATGGAGTTCGTTTTGAAGTCATTTATATAGAACTGCAACTAATGATTAGTATAGTATATAGTATGTATAGTTGTATATCTGTTGTATGTACAGTATATAAGCTCATTCTAAGTTAACGGAAAGTCAACCTGAGTGGAGATGTTGCTTCTTGTTTTGCCACTGTCAGTATTTAATTGACAGTTTGAATAGTGATTATAAGTGAGTTTATCAGTGAGTTACTGATAAACTGGTGCCAAGTATTGATCTTATTCTTTAAACATATGGCTGCAAACAAAATAATGAGCCATGAGCTGCAAGTGTCAGACTGTCTCGTGTCCTCACTGGAACAACCTGATGGAATGATGAAGATCTGTGTCTCACCTTTCTTCTTGATCTTGGTGGGTTTGGGTGGTTTCATGTTGCCCACCACCTTCTCAGCATTGACCTCAGACAAAAGACCCTCTTGCTGCTCCTCCTCAAAGTCATACACACTGACGTCCATGTCCTTATCTCCTTCAGCGTAGCGCAGACGACTCTTATTACCCTGGACAAGCAGGGCAAAATCATCATCTGAACTCCTTTCCATATGACAAGCCAAGTTTAATATCCAATACTAAAGACACTGATAACATACTGCTGTCTCACCTTTTTGGACCTCTTGATGGCTCCACATGGAGGCTGATAGTCTGGGTCTTTGGGCCAGGTGGGGTCATCATTCGGGGGCTGAATGGGCTCCTCCTCTTCCATCATCTGATCCCCCACCTCTTCTTCCTCCTCATGGTGGACTTCTCCTCCCTCCTCCTGCTCCACTGTCTCCACCTCTCCATTAGCACCCACCTTCACTACCTAAACATCAAACACATCAAAAGTTAGGTCAGTGTGCTGCTACTGTAGCTGCTGTTCTACTGTAGCTGCTTTTCTACTGTAGCTGCTGTTCTACTGTAGCTGCTGTTTTACTGTAGCTGCTTTTCTACTGTAGCTGCTTTTCTACTGTAGCTGCTGTTTTACTGTAGCTGCTGTTCTACTGTAGCTGCTGCACAGTGAAACACAACTGATGTGTCTGATAGATTTAACAGCAAAGACAGTTAGAAGGGAAACTGAAGTGAGATTAAGACAGAGATTAAATCTAGATTAGAGGTGTGATGATTAATCATTTTAAGAACAGGGTGACTGTAGATTATTTTACATTCTTCGAAGCAGACTGATTATATTGTTATGTGAAGTTATTAATATGTATTCTCAATTATCATCATCATCATCATCAAACTTACACTGAACATTTGAATGACTCCTGACAGCAGAAACAATTAAAACAAATGAAGTGATAAAAGTCTCTGTCTTGTTTTAAAACTGGTCAAACACTGCCGCTTGGACACAAAGGACTATAACACTAAACACACACAGGATAATGATGACAGAAGTCTGCACAGAATAAGCCTTGGAGGGAAAGCGGCAGGTTAAGATATAAAGTTCTCCACAAATGAAATACACAACCTTGCTGGCTTCACCTTTCTGTTCTAGTTTGTGTTTATGTATACTCCACAATGGCTTTATTCAGACATGGTAAGACCATTAAAAGGCAAAAATGATGATATAAAAGGAAGACTAGTGTTAAAGCTTGTTTTCTCTTGGAAGTTGTCATTTATAACCATCACGAGCTTCTCATCAGTTTCATTATTTATTACGAGGGAATTCTGATCTGCTCTCTGCTTTTTAAGATTGTTAAACGGTGCACACGCACAAAATGACAACAAGTTCAGTTTGGACTTTCATTTGCTAATAAACTGCATGTAAAGCATTATGTTGTATATTAAATAATCTAATCACAACAGACTCATTCACTGTGTTTCCTGGTATATATTTGTTGTCTTTTTTTAAATGACCATCCAAGAACTGACAGTTCAGAGATACATTTATCTCAGTGTTCTTACAGGCTGAAAATCATCTGTTTGATCTCATGTTGCTGTGGTGTTTGCAGTCATGCGACAGAGTTCAGTCAGTGCCACAGAAATGTTAGCAGGACACACAGTAACCATGACTCAGGCTCTGGTTCTGATGTGAAACTCGCATGTAAAGCACACACTTTATATAATGAAGAGCATTTCTGTCTGTGACTTATTGCCACAGCCTCTGTTGCCATCTGTTATCAGTGCTACTGATTGGCTAGATACCATTACCTTTTTATTTTCTCCCCCTAGTATAACCACATGAATGTTCTTTATTAAGTGCAGACATTCACTGTCTGTCTGCGTACCTGAAAGCCCTCAGGCAGCGGCAGGGTGTGGCAGATGACCGGGTCTCCATCTTTTGGCATAGCAGTGGTGTCTACATAGGTGCCTTGCTGCAGAGCCTCCACTGTGGTGGCAGAAACTGGCACCTGGACCAGCTGGAGCTCCCCCAGGCCCAGAGCGGCCTGCTCCTCCATGTTTACCACCTGAGGACAGAGAGACAGACAACTGAGGTAAGAGCGAGTGGAGGTTTAACAAGTGGAGGACACACGGCTTTAGAGGAGCACCTACTTGTAGTGTGATGATTTGAGTCTGGTCCACTGTTGTTACAGTAGCTTGGTGAGCAGCACCCACTCCTGCTGATGACCCACCCACTGCAGCATCTATCACCTGCAAATCAACATTTTAACAGACTGTTACACGAGGCAACACGCTCCAGCAGTCATGTTAGGTGTCTGCAGTTCCAGCTCATTTCCTTTCTAAAACTAGGATGACATCACCACATCTGGCACGTTCTTGTCAGGCAGTGCCATCAGACATGAAGCTCTGAACACTAAGCTTACCTCAGTCTTCATCTGCAGCAGTGTGGGATCCAGTGACTCCATAACCATCATTTCAACCCCTGCTCCATTGTCCACACCCACCCCAGCCTCCATCAGCTGCTGAGCCTGGCTCGCTGCTACCATCCCATCCCCGTGACCTGAAACACAACATTGATGGGAAATTAAAAACCTGCAATAAAAATCCAAACTTCTGTTTCCTTGTAACGAGTTGACCGTTTCATGTCCAACTAGCACACACCTTGTTCCAGGACCACTCCGGTCTGTCCCTCCACCACGCCCCCGGCCTCTGCAGCCTGCTGGAGGAGGTCTGCCACCATAGCGTCCTGGCTGTGGACGGCCTGGATGGAGGGGAAGTCTTTGGCGGGGACCTCCACCACCCCTACACCCTCTGCTGGCCCTCCCTCCATGCTGGGCAGGAACTGAAACATGAAGACATCATGTTATACAAGTCGGCAGTGTCCAGTCCTACAGCATGGAAGAATATGAAGATTTTCACAGCAACTCCACACTATAACAGCTAACTTGGTGCCTTTAAACCAAACAGCAGGAGAGAAGAACTGTTTCAGTTTTGGGTTAAACCTAAATATTCATTTTATTCTTGTTGGTCCTGAGTAGGATCATAACCCCAAAATAGTTTATTTATAAACGTTATTCTATAGCACGAGACTAACTTAACTAGAAAAAAGTCAAACTGGAAAAGTTGGAACCATTGATTTTTTTTTAAATGTTATTTTTAACAATTAAATTTGTTGCCAACCAAGTCATTATTATATTATATTATTATTATTATTATTCAACAATGAATGGTGTGTATAGCTAATATCTGCACATTTTTTAAGAACACATTTTATGACTTTGAAGACCTTTTTAAAACCTCTTTAAGGAAATAATAATACCATTACTGAGACATATAATCATTTTGAAGTCATTTATATAGGGCTGTAACTAATGATTAGTTTCATTATAGTTCCAACTGCTTATTATTTTTTACTTTAATTAATAAGTTGATTGGTTGGTAATGTAAAATAATCAGAAAATAACGATAAACAACATAAACTGAATTAATATAATTACCCTCATTCAGTCTGCCCTAGCTCAAATCTTATTTAATACCTTAACTCCTATAATTCCACACATTAAGACATTTTTAGACATTGAATATCATAAATTAAATGTAGTCTTTTTAAAGAATCTGCGATGACCCTGATATCATGAAACCCAGAGCATCAAACAGTGCTACAATCTAACAAATATGTAAGAAGAACATCTGTGGTTGTGTGTTCAAAATCAAACTCCCAGGAAAAGAATGATATGTTAGCAGCAGGTCAGAGGAAAACATTCAACTGTAGCTCTGATTCTCCACAGTGAAAGTCAGTACTTATAACCTTTGTACCAACTCTATACTCATCATACTGAATCCACCCACATGAAGTGGCAGAACTTTGTTCCACTTCATGCTCAGGTTGTCTACAAAGGCTTTCAACTCTTCCCGACTGACATGTATTCCCACTGTTGCGAAAGAACAAAAAAGTCTGGACACTGGTGATCTCTTGTACTTAAGCTCTACAAGTGTTACCTGGAACATCATGGTTAAACTGCCTGATTTCATGCTTTGTGTAGAATGGGTACAGGTGCTCTTACTGCTGAAAGCCCTGAGCTCTGCTCAATCAACTGTCTGCTACCTGACTGTCCCTGCCAACCTGAGGGGAGGAAGAGGAACATGTTACACAACTACACCTACACAAACACACACATAGAGTGACTCTAACAGCCTGCATACAGCTATATCTGACACTACTGACTGCTCTCTTTAAGACACTTGTTCTCACCTGAGGCTTCAGACTGCTACCTGACTCAAAACCTGCAAGAGGGGAAGAGGGACACAGCATCATCATCACCGTGTGTGTGTGGCAGATACACTCTATCATTAAGTGCTTCTGTAACTCTTCTTCTCTCTCTTTATTCTTACAGCTTAGCATCTCAGCCAAGTGATGAAAGTTTTAAGTTGGCTTTGAGTGTCAGTCTGACTTCAACTAAACAAATTATTTTTGACTCTTTCAAAGTAATTTACATTCACACACTGTCTTCCTGATCAGGTAGCTGGATTTATGCTGAGCAAGACCTCTTTTTGCATCTAGAAGCAGGAATGTATAAAATTCAACAAGCTCAAGTAAGGCTCATTAAGATTCTGAGCTTGTAAAATAATGTTTAAAAAATCATGTTAAAGCATGTGGTTGTATATCACCCTGAAAAAAACGGCATGGAAAATTACTATTTGTGAACTCAAGTCTACAGTGAGTACATAGAAGAAGAAAAAACAACTGCTTTTTTGAAAATCTGACTAATAATTAAAAGTGGAAACTGCATTCCTACACTGTGTGTGTGACACGTTTAATCTAAAACCTTTTATAGCTGAGAGCAAAGCATGATTTTCATAAAGGCATTTTTCCTGCCATTGTGTAACCTCACTGCTGATATCCTCTGTTCAGTTTTAATTTAAACAAACTCAAGTTATCTGCAACTTTTTTCTTTCACAGCTCGACCTGTCCACCATAAACACGTTATTTTAAAGGCTGCTGTTTTTATGATTTTATGATGTAAATATGTCCTTTATCTGTATGGGGAAATGACTGATCAGTTTGTAAACGGCAACTCGCTTCCTTGTATACTGAAAGCAGATGTGGAAGTGACAATAAAATGGATTCTGATACTGAGAGATAAACACAGATCTTTGAAAAAAGGGTCACTAAGATTTCACAAACACAAAATCTTAGTGACCCTTTTTAAGGCCATTAGTGAATTCAGTCCTTGCTGAATTTCCACACATTCACCCTGATCCTTGAATTGGTCTGTGTTCAGACTGAAGATTGCTGAGGTCATCAAGCAAAACTGTTTGAAAATGTAGTCAAACAGTGACAGAGCCCTTTGACCCCGTCAGCCTCAGTCACAGCAACATGTCTCATTATTAACATGATCTAATGAGCTCAACTCTCTGAGTGTGTCAAATAGTAATCATCTCATCATATAAAAACACCAGAACTGCATTCTGATCTTAACTCCTATGGAGTTCATGTGAGCAACTTTTAATGTAGACTACACATCATTGCTGCCCTGTAGTGCAACAGCTCCAGAATCATGATCGTGCTAACAGTGACAAATCCTAACATGTGTTTGTTTGCAGGTTTCCATGTCCACCTGTCTTTTATGTTGCTAAACGGGTGGAAGCTGAAAAGGCTCTGATGCAGGCCTTCCTACATATTCTGACTTATGCTTTTAACTCAATTGACCACACCATGGCAATGATACCAAGCGCCCAGTAGAGCAGCTGTCGCCTTCTTGCACAGCATTTATACAGCGGTATTTTTGTAGCTCTCCAAGCCGAGTCGTAGAGGGAGCTCTCTGCTGTAATATATATCTGTGGCTATGAGGCTCTAGGTGGGCTTAGAATAAGAGACAAGCGGGCGACGGGTGCAACAACAACTGCCAATTCCCGACCACGGCGCGATGATCGAAAAAAATAGGAAAGCAACAGCCGATATTGGAATATAGCTGAAGCCTGGGCGACACAGATGGTGTATTTGGTCATATATGGTCGCTGTGATCGCCGAGGATCGTTTTGCTGAGAATGCTTCGTCATTCTCTTTTTTTCCGCGTTGGCCTTAATGTACCGCTTCCGTGTGTTTGTATTCCACCAACAGGAAAGCCAAGTGTATTGACTTCTATTTTAATAGTAGCAACTTAGCTTTAGATATAGCAAGTATTCATTTTGTCAAACGGAATTGTAAAGCAGACGTTTGTTCGGGTTATTTCGGAGGCTCTTTCGTCACTTTCAGTCGAGCTAAATACATTGGGGTGGGGAAGGGCCTCGAATCCATGCTAACCTCGCTAGCTTCATTACTTTAAATAAAGGGTCCCGTTTAACGTTATGTAATCGATAACAAGCCAAAAACACGACGTAGCATTAGCTAAGTCAATAGTGACAATGTTGTGTGCATAGCCTCACCCATTAATTGTGAATGTTTGTTTGTTTTAACACTTTGCGTATATTCATGCAAACAAGCTACCATTAGCTATGGGCGATAACTTAAACCCGCCAGTTTCCATGTCGTCAAGGCTGTAAAGACGGGAAACAAAGAAGCGAGAAAATGGACGCCTTGGCCTAAACTCTCCAACCAAATCATCCAAGTATTAGTAACTTATCCTCGACGATATTCTCACAGATACGCGCGAAATGGGGCGGTTGGTGTATATATTTGGTAGAACTTCACCTATTTAAACATATTTTGACGGCTTTTTCAATAACGATAGAGGGAGACAAACACTCTCCGACGATCTGCCCGGACCCAGAGCCCCATCGTGACACCTAGAGGCCGATTAAAGATCCTGCAAACTCCCCCCTTATCAGAAAAGTAGTGATACTTTACCTCTTTTTAGTCTGTTTCTCCTCCCGTTTAACTCGTCCGAAAGCACTGAGTCTGTGCTACAAAGTTTGGCAGGCTGGCAAGAAATGCTGTCTTCTTCGCAGTTTGTTTTAATCCCTCTCCCGCTTTAGCAGAGTAGCCTCTGCCACAAAATGGCAGTTGGGAGCTCAGTGCGCCTGTGCGGCCGCTGGGGGGTGGTGTCGAAGCTGCTGCAAACACCCTGATTGGCCAGGAGGGGCGCCCCGTTGGAATACATTTAAACCCATCTATCACAACGTTAGGGATGGAGCTGCCTTCTCGTTCCTGGGAGATATGAGCTTTGCTCACAGGAATTAACCTCGACATATGAAAGCTATATTGAAAGTATTATTAAAAGTCAGAAATATGTTCATTACTAATACAAAAAATAAAATGCTTGATTTGAAATAATTATGAGAGCATCTATTTAATGTCATTGTAACTTTGTACAAGTATGCTTTATGGTTGATTAACTTGCTTTAGAACAAAGTCACATCTAGAAGTCACAGTGCATCTCATTGACCAGGAGGAACTGCCCAAATAAATCAATATTCACTACCTTTTTTATTTTAAATGGGTTTGAATGTACAATCACTGATGTGTTAATTAATTATGAATAAATGTATTCATTAAAGTGATTTATCTGAACACCTAATCTGAAGTGAGCAGTATTTTCATATGTACCTTGAATGCAGCATATTTTAAAGCCTGTGCTCTCTGAGTTTGATCCATACAGTCTATGGTTTGATCCCTGAAATAACTTTTAAAAAAAAAAAGCCACATTATATTATAAATGAATATGAGTTAAACAAAGTATCTATATTGATCTGTAATGTTAGTGTAATAAGTGCATTTCTTTACTTCACAAAAAGGATATACCATAGTATTGAACTGTGGTAATAAAGTAGAACATGCATTTATATAGTCTTTGTCTCTTTAGGAAACAACTACAGAAAGTGGTGGATATTGTCACGTTTAATTTGGCCGACCTCAGATCCAGCAGAAACTATGATTATGATTCTCCTTTAGATTACAATTTGACTTGCAACTTTGATATGACTACATATTCTCAGACATGCAAAAATCAATATTTAGCTTATTAAGGTATTACACCAACAAGCCAGTCTAAATATCTTTTAAGTTTAGCACATTTTGCCATAATGTTTGTTTAGTGTCAAGTTTCAGTGCTGCCAGTAGTATAAACTAAATCCACTCACATTCATTGTAGAGGGGTCCCAGAGATCCCAGAAACAGGTATCTCAACATCTGGACAAATACAATCAAGACTATCTGTGTGGCCAGATATCATTAGAGGGAAATGATCAAATGTATCTTTTCATGTTATGGGTGAACTGATCTTTTGGGTGCTTGAATTAAGTGTTCTGCTTCACATGTACTCCCTTAAAATATGACACCGCTTATTGTGAAACTACAGATCCAACAAATTACACATCTGTTTAATGATGACAGAATATGTTATTTGTATGTGTGTGAGCAGGTAAGGGTAAACATAACAAACACAACTTGCATGTGAGACAATCTTTAAACACATTTTTAATAGTTTGTATATATTTGACACCAGAATGCCTGGAAATATATTTTAGAAAAAAAAAAAAAAAAAAAGAACATTTTGTTTCAAATGCCGCACAGTTTATCAAGCTTGTGGAAAAAAAAATATATATACTGTGCTGCAGTGTTTCCCACTGTCTCACACTCTCTTCATTCTTAAATAAAGTATCTCATCTATGTCTTATTGCATCTCTGTCACTATCAAACCTCGAGGCACTTAAACACTGAGATGCTTTATGGATGCAGAGGTAAAGCTGCAGACTGCTGCTGTCCTATAGAAACTAAACATAGTGGTAAATACAATGAATACAGTGGTAGCGATCACATATACATACAGTAAGTCCCCCCCCCCCCCCCCTCCCCCTCCCCCTCCGCACCTGATATTGGTCCTATGATTCCAGTGACACAGTCACTTTTAGTATGCTGTAAAGTAGAAATAAACAGGAAAATTGTACACAATCTACAACTAGGAATCAGCCCTGACCTCTGTTGTAACAGCTGAAAGTCATATCTGGATGTCAGTTCTTTTCAGGGAAACAACAGTACAGCAGTCATTTCTTATTGCTTTAAATAAAAAAGGGGTAGTTACTTTTATGAGCTATGGCAGAGGATTAGGGCTATGTGGAAAACATTTAAAAATTCAGAGATTAAAATCTGGATATTGAAATCTGAGAATAAACTCAAAATTCATAGAGAAAAATAAAGTCAGAATTCTTTAATCTCAGAATTCTGACTTTATTTTTTACTTCATAGAACTCAAAAGTCTATTTTAAGAAACGGCCCTAATCTCTCATTCATAGATAGTTACATCTTTACAAGTATAGAGATTTGTTCCTCATAACAGTCTTGAACTTCGTAGATTCTCAGTACAATTTAGTTTTTGCCAGCAACATTTGTTCCATTAGAAATAACCGTCAGTCTCTGGGAATAAACAGGGTTGGCACATTGTACATTAGGAACTTGGACCCTCCTGATTGGAGACAGTAGCTGCGTCCCCATTTCATACTGTACACTAATAAAATGTAACATGTTTACTTTGCAAAAAAAAAGAGCGAGTGAGGTTTCATTTAGCAGTGTGGTTGATGGTGGTGCAACGGTTCAGACACAATGGAAAAAAACAAGTGTGCAGCTATGCTAGCAGCGCTGTGAGGCTGTACATAGCTTACACACAGCAGTACTTTGTGCTACGGTGCTAACATGCTCCCAATGATAATGTTAAAATAAAGAAAGTTGATGTCGGCCTATTTTTCAACGTGGGCGTTTTGACTATGAGACAAAATGAGCCCCTTCAATTAGCTATTGAAGTGAACTGCTTAAACTTCTATGGGCAACTTGTTGGCTAATCAAATTAGCTGTTCTGCACAATTTATACATTCATCTATGCTGTTTTGCAGAGGGTCTTAAATTAGCATGACGCATAGTCAGAATAGATAACATTAAAAAAAAATAACCCCCAGGCTTGATAAGTGCTACAATTTTCCTTTAGCATGTTGGTGTGTTAGCAGGCAACTTTTACTAGCTCACCAACTTGGTTTAGCGTGTTAGCGTAGCAACTAATACAGTAAAGCTGATGCTGACGGGAAACCAACGTTTTATACACATTAAAATGTTGATCTGATGATGAAAAGTTGCTACATGAATAGTCAGAGGATAGCCAAAGCTAACACAATTCATCCTGAGGGGGTCAACACTACATTTCATTAACATTAAGACTTTTTAGACATTTTGACTCGTCAAAGCAGGAACAGCACAGGTAGAATGAATAACACTAATGGGTGAGCCAGTTGCATGGCTCTGGTATTAAACATGTTCACAAACTGACATACTGGGATATTTAATGGAATGAAGTCATCATTGTTAGTGTTATTATTTATGCCTGTGCCCTTTTCTACTTTTAAAAGTCAGAATGTCTGCAACGAAAACTGTGTATTTGTCGGTCTATTTGTGGTAGACCAACTGCCCTCACTAGAGCCATGTGGCTAAGAATTACATATCATTTCCTGTTATTACAAATGTTGCTTCATACTGCCAGAAAAGAGCACCACCAACCATTAACACACAGTGTTTACCTCATTGTACAGTAGTATGCAGTATGAGATTGGGATGCATCTAAACACTGTCAACAGACCTGTTACCAGTGTCACTGTGAATCTAATGAATCAACATTACAATAAACAGGAACATACTTATCATGGGGCTGAACATTTAGGCATTGTCACTGACTGGCCAAACTCAGTGTGAAAAACATGGTGGACTATGAAGAAAGTGATGCATAATGCTACAATACTTCATGTACACTTTTGTTTAACCTGCAAAAATATGGCCATTGCTATTACAGAATAATACCAGTGTTTTTACATATTCCCTTCTCCCGTCTTGAAAACACACATTCTGGACATGAGTGCTGGCCGTTTTCCAAGCTTACAGTGTTACATTTTTTTAATGTATATGTATGAAATAAACGTGTAAAGAGTTTAAACCTTCTTGATTATGGTAATCCATAACAGTGAAGAACAGTCTGCTTTTAAATGTAAATACATGATCATCGTAGACATTTAGACGTTTAGTGGGATGAATTACAGTGTCTGTATTTTAAGCTGGTTTCAAGTCAGTGGTGTTTTTTAGTTTAGAAAATGGAGACATTCCCCCTTAAATATGACTTAATATCTCATAATTTAATACAAGAGAAAATATCCCACATTTTGAGATCTTATTTCATAATTATAAAAAACTATATTTACAGATCTTGTAATTATGAGTTAGTAAATCATAGATATAAGATATAATTGTGGCTGTTTTTCATAATTATAAGATACACATTTTGTAATTATGAGATACTAACTCATATTTATGATAAAGAGAGGTCATAATTGCATGTCTTGGAGGGGTGACTAGGTGAAGTGAAGTTAATGTTACTATAGCTGATAATAACCACACTTGTTCTGTTACTCCCCCCTGCTGCGGCCCCCCACCCACAGTAATCAACCAGGGGGAAACACTGGCACACTAAGGCATTCACTATTTTTCTTTAGTGAATGCAATGTGCCTTCATATTTTGGAAAACGGTCAGCAGAAATGTAAAGACTTTAGTATGTCATGTACAGTAAATCGCATAAAACATGCAAAAACAGTGGTATGACCCTTTAAATTAGATCCATTCCTATTTGAATCATTCCTATTCAAACATATTCAAACATATAAGCATTCCAATACAAATGAAAATCAATTATTAGTGAGCTGATCCCAGAGGTGCGTGTGCTTGTTTGCTCTGCTCAGTGATTTAGTCCTCACAGCTGTCTGTGAGATCATTCTAAATATTCACTAACTTCAGACAAAAATCCACCACCCATTACAGCAGAGATGTGAGTGGCACAATTGAGTGCCAAAGAAAGTACTGTCCTAATCAGTCAGTCAATGAATCAGCTCAATAAAACTGATTGGTTGAATGACTGAAGATAAACTGTGTCATTATACATTAAAAAAAAAAAAAAAAGAAAAAATAGAAAGAAAAAAAAGCATCTCAGAAAAACAAAGTATACATTTACAAATTAAGACTCTGCTAAAATAAAAACAATTTACAATCAAATAACATTTAGTTCCAGTGGCATATAGTCATATTATATGTATCATCATAAACAATACGATATGTAAAGAGTAATGGCACTGAATTGCTTAAACCATTCTCTGTGCAGAAGCAACTTAAGTTTTCTACAGTCTCAAACCTTTATACAAAACTACAGTGTGAGTTATACTTTTTTCTTTTTTTAATCCGTTGCCAGTTTTTTTTTTTTTTTTTTTTAAACATTTAACAGAATGGCCTGCGAGACAGAGAATGAAAAGCTTACGTGTTCTTTTTGTCTTATTTGATATCTTTTGAATTGAAAGACGTTTCACAGTTAACGAGCCAGCAGTGTTGCAGGTACGGGACAGGAAGCAGATGGATCTTCTTTTTTTTTTTTTTGTTGCCAGGTCAGACATGCTGCTGGCTGTTTGAGCTGTAGTATCTACAATGTCACAGGTTCCCTCCCTGCATCAGCCACAGTGTATCATCCTGAGCAACACGCTGCAGCACCGCCTGCTCACCATGTACAAGTGGCTTTTTTTTTTTTATACCATTGGCTAAAAGGACTCTAGCTCTATAGTCATAGGTCCAGGAAGAATGTAAGAATATACAGTACGACATATCTTTTCCCATCATATCAACCTATACAACCTAGTAAAAAATCTCTAGAATTATTTTGGCTCTCCTCCCACACAGTCCTATGACCTACAGGACACTTCGACACTCCTACATCAAGACTTTGATGCTCCTTCTGTGATGAAGGAAGTTCAGCTCGGTCGGGACGAGTACTGGTTTGCACTCAAAAATGAAGATCTTCAGGATGCGTTTCATAATTGCTTTGAATGATTTGTTTTTCTTTGAATGAAACAAGAGCTGTGGATGTGGTTCCCCCACCTCTAGGCCTCAGTATGCTTCTAGTGAAGTACTTGTGTGTCTAACAGCATCTGAAACCTCACTGCTGTCTGACCATTTATGTAACAATCCAACTATATGTCAGAAAGCTGTCAGAACCATTAAGACTCTTTTTCTATTAGATGTGTTGGGATGACACATCATACAAACTAGTTCTTTTGAAGCATACTGAGGCTTTGCCTGTGCAGCAGTGCTATAAGCAAATAACCTCACAACCAGCACAGGTGATGTGAATTGTGACATTGTGACTACAGCAACCAATAACTCCAAAGCAAACCAATCCTCAAAACCAGTGTTTCTGTCTCTATGGATCTGAATGAGTTCTCTATCTCAATAATCTCTTAGTTGTTCCAGCAGTGAAAAAGAAATTCCTATGAATGACTCCAGAATTTCTATATTTTTGAGAACAAACCAATGCTTTTCCCATTTATGTGAGTCAATCACAGTTTCTGTGCACCGGTCAAATGTGGGCATGACGACTTCCTCTGAAGCTTCATCGTTTCCATTCTGGGGTGCATTACATAGTATACCAGGTCGGGCTGTAGCACTCTCACTTTTCAATTATCTCAGTCACGTGTGTTTTCATTAGTACTTGTCTTGGCCTCAGTCAACAGTCCAACCTATTGCAGTCTAGCTTTCTTTTTTTGTGCCTTTTTTGCCACATATCTGACTGTACTGCTATCAGTCCTCCATAAGAACTCTTTAATATTGCATCATTGTTTGGCACTGTCAATAAGTAATATACATTTTCCAATTTTTGTTTTTGCAATGTTTGATACACAAATGTGTGTTAGGATGTTGGGTAGTTAATAGTTAACTGAGTGAATATTACCATTCCAATATAAATAGATATTTTAATAGAATGTTAATCAGTCCTGGATTAAATCTCATTTGCACCTTAAATTGGACAAAAACATTATTCCCAAAGGATAAATGTAACTAATTATGGAAGATGTTTATTAAATAAATAATGAAACATTTAGGGCAGACTGTTTTGTTTCTCTGTTCTTGGTTTTGATTTGGAATCTAAAACCCGCTCAGACTTTGACTTGACTTGACTTGGACTGGACTCTCTGTCTTGACCACAGCCCTGGTGTGAGTACTGCAGACAGTGAATAGATTAATGGCCACAGTATAGGCAGTGCTATGTGAAAAACAGCCAGTTGTTAATGTTCAGTTGTCACTTCATAGAACAAGCTGGGCTGTTCAAAAACAAACTTGAGTCTAAACTAGAGACAGCAGTATTGAGTAGGAAATGGAGTTGAATGTAATGGCAGGGTTAGTGGTAGTATTATACAGCAGAATGTTATATTCCCTCTCCTGTATGTTTGCCCACAGTTTAAGTCAAAGTAACTGATATCAAAAATACAAGAAACTAAAAAAAAAAGAAAGTTTTTTGGCACTTAGTCGACTATGACTACATGAGTTATCTGACAGGGTGACTTTAAAAAGCTCTGTAGACTTTTTTTCTAGCTTACTTCAAAATCATATGTGTGTGTGTCTGAGCAGTGGAGGGACATGTCTGCCATGGCGAGGAATAAGTGGGAACTCTATTACCTGAATATGACTCACAGACATGCTCTCCCCCCCCCCCCCCCGTTCTCTTAACTCCCCCATTCCAGCCTTCCATCCCTTCTTTTATCCGTCTTTCCGTTCAAGCCTCCTCACGTTGTACATTCTCCCCAGCATCTTTACAGTCCAACTGATTTTCTCTGAGTAGTTAGCACAGGTTGATATATTAGATTGGTTTTGTGTAGCTTACTGACTAAATGTTTGCCCAGTGATGAGTGCAGATGTAGTTGATGATGTGATGATGTGAACTCTTTGACAGTGTATACTAGATATCATGTGCTATATATTGTCTCTGTATGTTTTAGTGATGGGAACGGGGTGGATGAACAGCGTACTGGGTTTTCTCATTACGTTGTATGAAAGCTGTGCCACCCGTGTGTGTGTGTGTGTGTGTGTGTGTGTGTGGCATTAGAAAGCTGTGCTAGCCATGCTTCCAGGAGCGAAGAGTCTCGGTATGCCGTCCTGAGACATCTCCACGTGTCTGTGGGCCATCTTCCCCTCCTCACCTGTGTCACACAATAAAATGGAAGAACAGAAAAAAAGCAGATGCAAAAAAAATGAATGAAAGAATGGATGAATGAATGAATTCATTCAATTCTCTCTAGTGTTGGGAAAACTCAAAATGGGTGAACGCAAAACTGATGATGATATGACTTATTTCTGGTTTAATTATTGTCTTCTGTCAAAAACGTATGAATGAATGAATGAAAGAAAAAAAATGAATGAAAGAAAGAATAACAAATAGTCATTTTTAGACATCACTGTAAATTACATTACAGTCTTTTTAGTATCAAAGTCCAACCAGTGTTTGTTACTATACTTCCACCACAGCTCGTAGACTTCTAAAGCTTTAGGTTACTCTATACACCTCTGGCTATGAGAACATTCTACTCATATGCTTTACAGCTGGCATGTAAGTGAGACAGGCCTGAGTAACATTACATCATGAGTGATCACGTGTTTAATGAGTCCAGATTAACCCAGTTATTCAAACCATGCTTGTATCTGCATTCATATATCTCACTGTAAAGTACACCTCATTGCAATCCAGTAACATAACAACATCCAGCTGCAGTGACTCAGGAACCATCTTTCCTGCTTTGTGCTTCTTTGCAATCAGAGTCACAGTTTCAGCAGGAAATGCACTGCCTAGCTGTCACTATTACAATAATGATGGGTATAATTACCGAGCACTAGCAGAGCTTGTTTGGCCGCATCTCTGACTTCCTCCTTGTCCGTCCGACAAAGATACACTAACTGGTCGATGCTTTCTTTGGCCTGGAAGACAAATAAATATATCAAATAATATTGATCATTAGCAGCGGTGGAAAGTCACTATTCAAGTATTTTAATTAAGAACAGTTTCAAGATACATATTTCTATGTGATGCTACTTTCTACATCTCAGAGGGAAATATTGTACTTTCTACTCCACTACATTTATTTGACAGCTTTAGTTACTTTTCAGATGCAGATTTGACACAATGGATAATATAACAAGCTTTTAAAATACAACACATTGTTAAAGATGAAACTTTTTCCACCACTGATAACGTGTCCCGTACGTAAAGACATACAGTTCTATGATGTAACCTTGCAGCATTGTTTGTACCTTGAGACAAGCTAAGGCTTTACATCCACAGACTCTGGTCTCCACATTCTCATCTTCCAGCAGCTCCAGACAGCTGACCAAAGCCTGAGGACAGAACTAGTGGTAAATCAACATGGTAACCTGCTTTGGAGCAGTTTAACTCCAGATGTATGTTGCAAATAGACTACAAAGGCATACCTCCCTCTAAAAACTGTACACAGATCACATTAAGAATATGTGTTATTCTTTGCAATATTATGGTGAAACTACAGTATGAATGTCTCATCTCTGTGCAGTGTCTCACCTGCTCTCTGTGTCTGGGCTGAGCAGCCAGAGTCCTCAGCACAGAGCTGGCTGAGGCTGACACTTTGCCTCGTGGGTCTTTGAGTAATTTGGCCACAGCGTGAAGTCCCTCTCTCCTCAGGCTGCACTCTGGAGGTCGCCGCAGAGCGTGGACGATCACGTCCTGGTCACATGACGCCAGGCTCTGCACCAGCCACACTGTAATGAGGAGGTTATCACTGGTCATTACTACTGCTCCAACCTTTTACAGCACTCATTCTGGTGTGTGTGTGTGTGTGTGTGTTTGAGATACCCTCTTCTGCCAGCTCAGTGATGTGTGTTTCCATGTCGGTGATGCCGTTGGCCTCCAGGTAACTCCACAGCTGGAACAGCGTCACCATCACTTTGTCTCTGTTGCCGCCTCGCCGTGGTAACCGCTGATCCAGCACTCGCTCTGCCAGACACAAGAATACTGCGCACACACACACACACACACACACACACACACACACACAGACACACACACAGACACACAGGTGTTATTGCGACATACACATTCAGCTACACACTTACACTAACATGCACGCATGTGACAGATGCTGCTGTACCTGTGTCAGCCATGCTGCTGGCTCTGTCTGACAGTATGTTGGAGTAGAGTGTAGACAGGGTGACCAGGAAGCTGTCAGCTGAGACGCTGTACACGCTGCCCTGCCCCACACACTGTTGCCATAGTGATGCAGCACCTGTGCACAAGCCCAGCTGTGGTATCACTGTGATGGAGAGAAGATATGACATTTAGAGAGTAAGGCCACTTTCTGTAGTTGTTGCACAAACATCAGATTTACACTTTTAATATATTTTGTGAAATTTTGTGATTTGCAATCTCTCTCTCTCTCTCTCTCTCTCTCTCTCTCTAAACAAGTTTTGTAAAGGCCTATTTCTTTCTCTGATAGGTTTCTTATGATGAGAACAATGAGATGTCTGTGATCTGCAAACTGTGCAATATGTATATATATTTTTTCACTTCAATGCAATATCAAACTCAGTTATATTATCACTCAACACCAATACTACTCTTTTACATAATGTTACAATTATATTACTATATTTTTTAGATTATTATTTTCTTTTCTTTTTACTACTGTTGTTTTTTTTTGCTCGTGTAGTTATTATTTATTGTTCTTAATTTATAATTATAATATATTTAATATATTTGTGTCACTCACCACAGAGCAGCTTTTTTCCATTTAAAGACAGTGAAATGAGACATACATTTTCTATGTTCCTATGTTAATTATTCATTTATCTTTAATAGATAGATACTTTATTGATCCTTCTCAGGTAATGACTTACGGCAGCTACATCTACAGTCAAGACAGCCACATAGCATAAAACACATCTGTAACTATCCACTGGGAAAATCTAAAATACCCCGAAAATTGTGCTAATAAAACAAAAAAATATATGTAATAATAATAACTAATAAATACTCACTGTGCAAAAAAGTACAGTATCTAAAAAAAGAGGGTTAGACACTTATAAACATGTAAAAAAAAAAAAAAAAAAAAAAAAAAAATCAAAATCCCCCTGTTTTCTTTTTCTGTAAAACTTTTTTAATGACTCATCTTGAGCATGGGGGCAGTTACATGACTGTATCCATTGAATGTGGTTTGGGGTGAGTGGCTAAGGCGCAAAGCTTATAAAGCTACACTTGACCTTTAGTTTGTGGTAACATTTGAGAAGGAGGTGAGGAGTGGGAGGTGTGTGTTTGGATAGCAACGTTCTTTATGTTTTCCAAAACGGGTGTTTGAGGTCTAATTTATTCATTTCACCTACATCCTCTTCCTCCTGACCTAACAACACAGATGATGATGATGTGTGTGGAGGTAAACAGTCATAAGAGGCTCAACATTGCCCACTTGTAAGCGAGGTGAGGAAGTACAGTAATGCCTTCATGTAACAGACAGTTTACCTTCAACAGACTGTCTGGTACGTCGTGGGTTCTCCTTGGTGACGCGTCGGGCGATTTCCAGTACGTGAGCCTCTCTCAGCAGTCTGTCCAGAGCGTACATCTCTCCACACCGCAGAGGACCAAACATACCCAAGCGCTACAGGACATAATGTAGTGCATTACTTTATATTACACAACATTAGTTTAATATGTGGACAAAACTAAACACTAATCATGTCCTTCATGAGCCATGTCTAATAACATGGGTATGACACAGTTTTACTGTGTTTATTATTTTTTTAAATGAAACAATATTTGAGTATATTTCAGTAGAAATATCATTAACTGATCTACTACTATATTATCACATTTATATTCATTTATTCATACAAATGAGTGTATTTTGCTGATAATAATTGTGCGCTTTTATTAAAATATTGAATGCATGAACTGCAGTTGTGATGGTTCAATGTGTCCTTGAGCAACACATGGAACCCCATGTTGAAAGTTGGGGTCAGTGCCTTGCCATCAGTGTGTGTGTGTGTCTGTGTGTGTGTCTATGTGTCTGTATATGTGTGGGCGTGTGTGTATGAATGGGTGAATGAGAAGCAAAAAAAGCACTTTGTTAGGGTTAAAAGTTGCTATCTATGTGTGTGTGTGTGTGTGTGTGTCTGTGTGTGTGTGTGTGTGTGTGTGTGTGTGTGTGTGTGTGTGTGTGTGTGTGTGTGTGTGTGTGTGTGTGTGTGTATGAATGGGTGAATGAGAAGCAAAAAAAGCACTTTGTTAGGGTTAAAAGTTGCTATCTATGTGCAATTTTTCAAGTCTGTCTTAAAACAACTGTCAGGTGACCAAATGAGCATTTAAACCTGTTTAACTGTTTATATGGACACCTGACTGTTGGTTTTAGACACACTTAAACAATTGTAAACCTGTTCTTTACAGAATGTTGTGATCTCTTACCAGCAGTTGTGTACTGCAGTTCTTCAGATGGACCACCAGAGAGCAGTCTAAAGTGGTGCATCCTGAAGTGAGAGGGCAGGTGGGGGAGGAGGAGGGGCTGTCCCAGCCTCTGTCCTGCAGAGACCTACACACACACACACACACACACACACACACACAAACACACACACGATTTACAACTAGAGCACAGTCTTTGTTGGAGGCGTCTGTTAGCACTGATTGTGTCAGGGGTTCTTAAGTGTTTACTGTAAGTAACAAATAAAACATTAGTGCTGCTAATAACAGGGTGAAGGTCAGGTTCAGATCCCTATTAAGGGAAATATTGCTAAATAGCAATATTTATATTAATAATACAGTGCACTGATTATTTCCTTTACTCATGCAACTAGGCTGTTTTGAAGTTTGAACATGGTTAATGCAATGACCACTGGATCAAATGACATAAATGATCCAATCAATGTCTGTATTGATGATCTGATTAAATGGATCAGTTATCAGCCACAATGAACACTGTAACTTAGCTGATGTCGTTATAAAATGTTAACCACTTAAAACTTTATACCAGCTGATACTGAACTGATGCTGTAAACAGTAAACAAGTGAAAGAAAACAGAGAGTGACTAAATAAATACTCATGATAGTCATATTTCAAGGTTGTTATGCAAGTAATGAAAGCATGAGGTTTTTCCAGCCTGCTCACATGATCTCACAGCTGATAGTTTAACCTTCAGAGCACATCTGCTACAGTGATGGTGCGACACAGCTCCACTAGATGGCAGCAAAATGTGACTCCTTATACAGTCTATGCTCCTTACCAACAGGAGATAGCGGTTTCCTGTATGATTTTTGGATGAATAATACATCTTAAGAGCAATGTGAAGTGTTTTCTCCTGAGGTATTGGGTGTGTTTCAGTCCATTTCTCAGCACTGACCTGCCATTTCTGTTCCTCCTCTCACCCCTCTCATCCTCTTCCTCCTCCATGTCAGACGTGTTGAGGAAGTCAAAGCTGCCCAGAGCTGTTTCTACTGTGAGGCTGACCACGCTGGGAGAGCGGCTGTGCCTACCGCCCTGCGCACACGCACACACACACACACAAGCAGATCCATAGTCAGATCATGGGCCAGCAGTCAGGTATGTCTTTAGAAGCACTCAGCAGAACAAATATATGTGCATAACTTTGTGGATATAATGAGGAGTGAATACAACACAGTGAACATGCACAAACTCACACACACACACAGACACACACACACACCACAAACCTGGTTCCACCTGAATATCAGGTTATGATCTGGTAAATATATGCATGAGTATCTATGTGTGTATATGGATTATATTGATCTTCTTTTCTTTATTTGTTGATATGCAGATATGAATGTATGTGTGTAAATTAGAAGGCCAACGTGTCATAACTTAAGAAAGAAGCAGGAGTCATGTAGGTGGACTGATTATTGATTACTATTACTGATTATTCTATGAGTTGAATAAATGTAGTAATTAGAGTCTCACCAATACTGCATGTTTGAGGCTGATGCTGAAATTGAGACTTGAGGATTTAAAAACCAAATAAATGGTATATAATGGTATATTGAAAATGTGTTTTTTAATGAGATGTGACTGAGCAGAACACTACAGACCATGTAAACATTAACTTGTCAGTTATCTCTGGTTGACAAACTAAATGACCTTTACTGTTGCTTATTAACTGAGGAAAAGGTATTATGGAATTTATGGATATTATGATATTATTGTGGTGATAATAGGTATAGTACACACTAATATAAACTTCAGAGTTATGGACGATAAGCTATTAGATTTGTACCCCATTCATATTTGAACTTCTTTTTGTCTGGTTGTATATGAAGTGAGTTTATCTACCTGAAAATGTTTTGTACTTATTCATACTGTCTCACTGCTCTGGTGAACCATGTTAATATGTAGCTCTTTGTATAGAGGTTGAAATGAACCCCACAGTATGCTTATTATATAATAAGGTCATTATGGATACAGGGCTGAAGAATCAGGGTGACCCTGAAATACATTTAATGTTGTTATGTTCTTCTTTTACACACTAAAGAAGATATGTTGTTGTCCAAGTGTTTATATATTGCCATAAGAGTTTTTATGTTAATATATGGACTGAAAATACATTTTAAAACCCATGTAAGAAAGCAGAGTCTAAAATAATGTGTTGTTCTCGAGGCAAGACCCACATATGTATTAAAGGTGGCCCATAAGGATCAAATATTTGGCCCTCTGTTGTTCATTCAATACATGAATGCACTTTTATGCTGATGATACCATCATGTACGCCTGTAACTCCACTGTAAGGCCTTTCCCCAATTCTTATTTCTTATATATATGCACAAAAGTATGGTTTGCAAGTTGTTTTTGTTGCTTACAATTATTTGATATATTATTTTTATGTGCACATTTGTACTTTTGTTTTACTTTGTTTCCCCCATTTTTAAAAGCCACACAAGCCAGCATGTTACACAATATGTAGACTGTGAGTCAAGGATGATTTGTGTTTGAGTGGATAGAAAAATGAACATATTTTTTTATTAATTTTAGATAAACAAAAAAGGGTTAAACACATTTCCTTATATCAGACACTTTGTTTTTGTCTTAATTTTTGTTTCATATTTTAAGTACATTAAAAAGTAATGAATTGCTTGTTTCAGAGGTTAGGTTTAATTCCCTTTTTTTTAACAATGTTCTCTTGCAATATAGTATTGCTACTTGTATCAATATCGCAACAAAACCTATCAACACAGAGGCCACTGTTATGTTTATTAACATAATATTTTGAAGGGTTCCTTTTTACAGTAATTAACCTTGCTGAATTTTCTCTCACCTTCAGTGTAACCTGCAGCAGCTTCAGTTCTTGCTCTAGTAGTTGTAGCTCAGGGAACTGTCCTCTGTAATCATCCAGAGAGGAGACTACATTTCCCAGGGCGTCCTCCAGCCCACTGTCCACCAGCTTATTACCCTCTCTGGACAGACAGTCTGCTCCTGCACCCTCCTCGTCCACTGACACCCGATGGGCCACAAATGTCACATCTCCGCTCTCTTCCACTGTGCTGCACTCCAGCTCTGGCTGTGTGTTTACTTCTGATGAAGTGTTAGAGTCCACTCTGTCAGTCCTGGCAGTGGTGGAGGCGAGGACAGTAATGAGTGTATCCTGTTCCTCTCCTATTGGGTGTTGTCCATCACTGTCTGTGACATCTACAGCTGTTGTGTTTTCCTCGGTATCGCCCATCTTCTTTGGTGACATGTCGGTGTCCGTGGCAACAGAGTCGGGCGGTTCGGGAGTTCTGCTCGGCATCTCCATTTCAATGTCGTTGATGGAGATCCCAGACGCCACAGACATCACCTCCCCTGATTCGCCGGTTGACCTGTCCGTCAGCACGACACCGTCGGCGCTGCTTTCACTAATGTGGCTCAGAGAGCGAGAGTAGCAGCGTGGGGTGTGGCTGTTGCTCACCCCTACTTCCACTGTTTCTATGGGAGACTGAGTCCCTGCATCCTCCTCCTCACTTTCAGGTTTTGTTGTCCCAGTGACTTCACCCTTCTCCTCTTCCCTGTAAATCAGTTCATTTATCAGTCAATCTAATTATTAATAGGGCACAACATATTCCAAGCAAGCAAACTCTGGGCTTCCGGGAAATTAGTCAGAATGTTATTTTATAAGAATGGAGAGTATCAACAACAGTACCTGCTGCTGTCTGCTTGGTGTTTGGACGTGTTGGGAGTGTCGCTGGATTTGTGGGTGGAGTTTGGAGTTGAGGAAGCGGAGTCTCTGGGGCAAAATGAGATGTCAGGCTGCGGGTAGGAACTTCCTGCCGGCTGGACCTCTGGTGTCACCACTGCCTGGAGAGCAAAAGAGACACAGACACACAGAGTCAACGGAAGAGTCTATTTTAGCCGTCAAGAAAAAAATGGGGGAAAAAACCCTGAGTTTTTGACTGCATGCCAATGTACACATTACAGCCCCCTCATGTACATCTAAATTCTAAGAGTAGTCAATCTGTTCCACACATAATACATTATTTCCTATATGAATCCCCAAAGGCTCAAACAAGTTCGAGCTGATATGGGCTTTATGTGAATTTCTGCTACAAAATACATATTTGGAGCTTGTGTGGAACAAAATGTCATATTCTTAACCCTCGCATACTGTTCATATTTTAGCCTCACAGTATGTTCCATGTCAATTTTGACCCGGTCTAAGAATCTTCTCATAAAAAGTGTCTATACAAAATTTTGAACCACAGATGTGTTTAGAAAGCATCATTGTAGTGAATATCTATCTACAAGCTCCCAAAAGACTGCATTACTTCTCCTTCAGAGGGATTCCTTCAATGTCAATAAACCATTTACTAGATTGTAGATTCTAGACTCATCTGAATTCAACCATTCATATACATATTGTGTCATGACATCAAAAGCACAGGTGTTACCAATAACACTAACAATGGCTCTGTTCTATTCATGTGTCTCAGTAAGCTTGGACAGTGTGACAGTGACCAGGACCCTGATACTGAAGTAGCTAAATGGAATTCAGCCATCATTCATTTTATTATTTATACCAATGCTTTTTTTATACTACAATATTATATTTGATCTTCCAGTTATATCAACATATTTTCAATCAGACTGCCAAATTAATTGTTTCCACATTTTATCTGAACTGGCTAAAAAAAAAACTATTCAGAAGAGATTTTGGCAACATTTATACAGGGTGCAACAATCTAGGAAGTATGTTTATCTTGATTTTATGCTTGTTCTCCCTCTCCAGGAAACAGACAGATTTCCCCACATTCTCTTTGATGCTTGTTATCATCTGCCTAAGGTTGAGTTTAGACTGTTTCCAAAGAGAAAGGACAGTTCTTCTTCCAAACAGGTTATCAAGTCACGTCAGGGGTCGAGTAGAGGGGAAAAGCACAAGGTGGAGCGGAGGAGAGCAATAAATAGAAAAGCCAGTTTATTATTGATGTAAAAAAATTGCCAGTGCTGTATTAAAACAGAATGAACACATTTAACCTGACCAGTCTAAAAATCAGAAATATTAACATCGGTAAACATGAAAATAAATATGAAGGATACACAAACATTTAAGTTCTAAAGCCTTGTGTGTTATAGTAGAGTTTATAATTAATGAAAGCTAATTCCTGTATAACAAACTCTGGTTTAGGAGTCAAATTTGGGTCCCAGTGGGTTTATTCTAGGGAAGGATAGAGGACTTGTTGCAGACTGAGAGGCCAAACCAAAAGTCCCCTAATTATGAGGCAGGACTGTTTGCACATGTATAAACAGGAGATGACTGAAGCTTAATGACATTTCATTTCTCAATTTCATTGTTAATAATGAAAATGACATTATAGACACAAACATTACAAAGTGTAATGAAGTCAGACCAGCCAGAAAAGAAGAAAGTCATCAGCACCAGACTGCAGATCAGAAATAACATCTCTAGTGTGTGTTGTGTGTTACCTTGGGATGTGTGGAGTTGCGCAGCGCTCCTGCAGACAGCTGAGGACTGGAGGAATCATCTGAAGATTCAGAGGAGTTGGACCATGCTGTTCCATTCTCTAACTCTTCATGACGGCGGAGCATGTTCTGAAAGACAAACAGGACTTTAATGTGTAGGACTCGTGATCATTGATAATCCAGCACATTGTGGACTATATGGGAGAGATGGTTTCACCTGTCATCTAAACACTTTTACTACTGTTACAACTAGTAATGCTGCTGTTTGCACCTTTTCATATTGTGCTTTTTTGTCCTTATAGATTACTAACGTTTTTTTTCATGTCTAAATTCTTTTTAATAGTCCTAAATGTTTTTATACCTCAGGGAGTCCTATCTAAAATTCATCATATTATTGTCTGTTCTTCAATATAATAACAATATATCTACTACTACTACTACTACTACTACTACTACTATTACATTTTCTGTTATAAAAAAACTGAAAGCCTCATTTCCATTCTGGATCCAAGCAACAGACAGATGGCATGACTTAACAACATTAAAAGGAAACAACCTGACCTATTTGAATGAAATAACAAGCTCAACTGTTTAACCATAAAAGACACCTATATAGTCAGCCTGTATGTTAGAAAAAAAAGCTTCACCTCCTCACTAAATGTTCAGAAATGAGAGTTTTTGTCACAAAATCATCATCATGTGTCCAGAAATCTTCCAGCACACACATGAGAGGAAACCTTCCTACATCTTTGGAGAAAGTGTGGATATATCTTCTAAAATTGAATTATTCTATAACTAACAATCATACCAGTAAAGCTTCTTTGAATTTGAGTCACTTAACTAAGCCGGCTGGTTCACAGTTCACAGTTCAGACACTGTGCCCTCTTAATTATCTCCACTGTATAAGACTCTGCATTCCTCCACTTTGCTGATCAGTCAGATGTCACAAGCTGTCAGCAGCACTCACTCATACAAATCTGTTGTTTAAGCTTAACTGGATTACAGTGACACTTTTTCAGGATTAAGGGGTACTTAAGATTAAACCATCTTGCAAGTTCAAATACACAGTTCACTCTGCTTAATTATCTTCAGTCAACAGAACAAGCGGTGTTCAACTCTGCTTTGTTCTCTTCTACTCTGCTTCAGTGACCGCACTGAGCACACAGCACCAGAAACAGCCAGCAGGAAAGTGATATATCAACAGTGTTCACTCCACTTAAATGGATAAGTAGGCACACTCCAAGCTGAATGTGAATGCCAGTTCTCATAGAATGTCATTCGGCAGTGAACTTTATAACTGCTGACTTCACAAATGTGCTGAAATGAGTGGAGGACGATTGGTTCAAAGGCTAGCTAAGCTTTTATTTCTAGACTTTAGCAGACAAGTATAAAGTTAACATGACCCGTAGTCAGGATGGCTGCAATTATGAGACCCACGTTAGAAAATATCTGAATTTTCCTTTACATGAGTTTACTCAAAGTCTCCCTCCAGTCAAAAAAACAGTTATATGTTGTTCTCTTCTCTGTGCAGAATGACATATGAGCAGAGTTTGTTTTTCTCATTCATCTGCTGAAAAAGGAAAACTTCCCTGTGTTCACCCTAAACTTTAAGGCATGTTCCCATGAGCGGCAACTCATTTTGTATTCAAGATTTTGGGATTTTTCAATGTGTGAGAATGAGTAGATGTCATTTCAAGAATTTTATAACCAGTAAATTGAACTTTGTGGAAAATCATGTTAGACACAAATGATTATTCAAAGTTTAGTTTCATAAAATATGCACTGTGAACACATCCAAGTTGAAACAGGGAAGTTGGTGTGTACATTCTGAAGGACAATCTGGGTAAAAACTAACCTATGTGTTCTTTTTCAAGTCTGACTCTGGCTGCCACTGAATGAATGTTATTATTACTTATATTACAAATGATAATAAACTGTGCTTATCCAATTGAACTTTCTTCAGGTTTTTCTCAGTCACAACTGAGGACAGTGGATGTTTCTGTACATTCCATTGACTTTATATAAATATGGTTGTTACAACAGTTTCTCCCCAAATGTGAAGCTTCACTTTTGCATAGCAGGAAATGGAGATTTGTTGTCAATATGTATATACAGTCAGTGATATATCCTCTATACTCTAGTTTCTAAGATTCTACATCACCATAATACATTATGTGGTAGTCATATTGAATTATGGGTCCTAGGTTCCCCATAATTATCCATCATCAACTTACATCAAGGTGGTACTGTCTAGGTTCTAGAAGGATCTCCTCAATCACCCTATGGGCTGGTGGAGAGTCGTATGTCTGCAGATTTTCAGTTTGACCAAACAATACAGCAGAAGATTTCCACTTCCTCCTCTCAAATGGAGGAAATGATGAGTGAAAACAGCTGAAGATGTGTTTGGAAACCTTGCATACATACCTCATGGCTCACTGGAACCATGAGCAAAACAACGGAGACTACAGTTCTAGGTTTTCTAATGTTCTACACCAGTCAGAATACCAGTGAGTTCTATGTTCCTATGTTCTGCGGGGGTTCTACTTCGTCATGACTTACAGAAGTGGGATGTCTCGGAGACTTGTCGCTACAGGAACAGCTCTGGCTAAGTGTGTCTCTGAAGATGTCCAGCAGCGGCCAGTGCTGCCGCCTGGTCAGACTCCGAGGCAGAGACTGCGTGTTACGATAGCAGCCAGGTGGGACAAAGTGGAACGGAGCAGTTAGGGACCGGTGTTTTTTTGCTTCATTAAAGCACTTCTCCTACAGCAGTGGTTCTGAACCATGAGACCTTTAGTCCCCTGAGAATTTACTCTAAAATAGATCTAAATAACAGAAGGTGCTTTGTATCTTTTACAGTTTATGTTGTTATTCAATAGAGAGTCAAAGTAGATTAAACTCAGTTTTCAGTTTGCTGGTGTTCTATTGATGTTCATTCATTTCCAGTCATAAGATGGTATATATGCTCAGCCTGACTAGGGCAGAGTTCGATTGATGCATGCAACTAATTCGTACGACTGTTTGTGTGAGAAAAAAAAATGGACCACTCAATCTGTAAGGATCTGTTCAAATCAGCAAACTGGAATATTGTTTTTTTCAGTAATGAAAAAAGGATGAAACTAGTGCTAAAGAGATAATCATGAAAGCAAACCATCTGAAATGTAGTGCGTGGACACTGTATGATGAACGTGACAGTAACTTAACAATGAAAATAAATGTGAGAGGTGACGGTGGGGCAGCGGAGGCAATGCAAATGTGTCATTCTGCTCCAACTGGGCTTCGAGGGTCGTGTACAAGTTCAGTTTCACAAAATACCTCGACTCAAACTTGACTTTTTGAAAAAAGCGACATCCCTCATCAGCACCTTCGATCCAAATATCTAAGTGTCAGTTTAGAAAAGCTTGTTAAATGTCACTCTGAGAACAGGAGTGAAGAAAAAGACAGCTAGAACACTGAAGGACTCACATAGAAGGCTTGTTCACGTAAAGACGGCGTGTCAGGAGGACTCTGGTTGAAGATTGTTGAGAATCTCTTACTGACAGTTGGAGCTTTGTTGACAGTGCTCGCCACTGACCCTTGGTCGTCTTTATCAAACGGACTGACGAAGAAGAGTGGAGGGAGAGGAAGGCAGAGACAAAAGATAGATTAAATAAATATTACTAATCTAATATTTAATAATGTTCTGTTAATGAATCACACATTATTTATGAAGCTCACTTCCAGGTGACCTCGAGGCTTAGCTTAATGGTCCCGAGATCATTAATATCCACAGCAACGGTCTGGGGTAGAGCAGCAAATAGGTCCTTGGTCTCACAGGAAACACTTCCCACCACCACGTGATTGGCTAAGCTCTTCAGCTCCGTCACCTAGGAGACCACAGAAATATAGTTTGATCATACAACAGATCCAGAGACAGTGAGGTGATATATCACACTAAATGACTAAATGAATAACAAAAGTCATAAACAAGTCATTCTAAAAAAAGACAGAGGAAGGGACTGACCTTTACAGAGAGGAACTCGTTGATAAGAGGCAGAAACACCATGTCCTCACTGTCCCACATCTGCTTGGAATTGATCTCTATTCTGCCTCGAAGCTTCCAACGCTGCCGACCATACCTCATAAAAATCTAAAAAACGCACACACACCTCGTCAGTCTCACTTCTTGTTAGCAGACTAATGTGTGGATGTATAGTTTGAGAGAGAGAGAGAGAAAGAGACAGAGACTAACCTCATACTGATCACCAGCACACAATCTAGCAAATCCAGCCAGACCTGAAAGACACAGATGGGAACAGATATGACCAATCAGCTTCTGATAGAAGGACACAGTACATTGTATAATATGAAAAACAACAATGAAATAATATTATCATATACAATTTTGAAAAGTAACTAGACCCACAAGCAGGCATGCTAGGGTCTAGTTAGGGCTCATAGGTCCGTATATACATACTGGATGTGAATATGAAATGTTGTGTCATTTGGACTGGACATCATCATTAAACTTTCAGACATTTTAAACTGTAGCACCAATCACTGGTTTTCTCCTAGTTTGATGTGGCAACACTAGAGGGTCTAAATTCATCCTATATTTGGTGACATGTGAACAGTGTAATTGAGACATGGTGCAATACCACCTAATGATAGACTGCATACTACTACTACCATCACTACCACTACTACTAATAATAACAACAACAATAATAATAATAATGATAATAATAATAATTATAGGCTAATGATAATATTCCAGGAAAAAATAATATGGTTCTTATAGGATGCCTGGACCTCATACTATACCTGTATTTCTGACATTCTCTAAAAACACATTTTGTAATTATTGGCTTCACTGTGTGTGTTCTCAGGTTAATGTACATTTTACCCTGTGAACATGAAATGCACCGAAACAAACAGGATGACACTTTGAATCGTGTGATTCCAAAGATGCTGCATGCTAAATTTGAAGAAGATTTCATTAGTATCATGGGACGAGTTCATAAAAATGTGTTATATTTAAACAATCCTACAGATTATGTAAACCTCCCCGTCACACTGAGTAGTGCCATGTGTGCCTACACTGTTAGTATGTGATTGTTTAAAATGAGGCATTATCAAATTCTAGAAGACTTTTAGTTCTTACCTCTCATCTTAATGTGGAACTCTCCCAGCTGGTTCTCCATCTCGTTCTCCAGCACACACATGTTCTACAGAGAGGATCAGAGAGGAACATTTATTCTTATCTACATAAAATGTATGAACTAGTGATCAGTTGTTTTTATATGATTCTTAGTAACCTTCCAGTCCTATTTTCTTCTCTTATGTATCCCCTTATTACTCTCTTGTGCATCAGGTTGATTTCCTTACACCATTTTCTCCCATTCCATCTAAACTCACTTTCTGTCGCTCTGCCCTCTTCTCCTTACCTCTGTGTACTCTTTGTATCCTTTGTTGGCCTCTGCTAGACTCTCTCTGGCCTCCTTACTGCCTGGAGAGGCAGTGTACGCCTTCACCATCTTGTTGGCTCCGTCCCTGAGTCTCCTCTGCATGCAGTATGCTTCATACAGCTCCTCAATCTGGGAAAAGATGAGACAAAGTGTCATCAGTCTTATCTATGCAGCATATACAGAGAGAGCAAGCAGCTTCATAAACCAATGTAGACAAAGCAAAGGGAGAGGTGAACATATAAGTAAGCACTAGAGCTGACTTGGGCAGGAAGTCAGTCAGCTAAGTCAGGAAACACTGTCTGCAGTATGTTTTTACATCACTGCCATAGCTGGTCTAGCCTACTTGTGTCGGAGCAGCAGCACATTCACAAACATTCCTCATACTGATGGTGATGAAAGAGGTTTTTGAAATTGCAACTACAACCCTGCATAATCACAAGATAATGTCTGCTTGACAAAGTTGAGCTATGTATACATGTTCTCATTGTTTGGTCCCACCTTTGTAATGCTGTGTGTGCTTGTCCTCGCTTTTCATAACATGCAAATATGACATAGCTTCAGTGTGAAAGAGAAGAGAAGACTACACTAACTGGTTGAAATGTATGATGCGTAGGATACACTTTATACATTTAAACCTTAAAAGCAATATACAGCAAAATGAATGAACACCACCCCTACTCTGGACCATGCTGCTGGATTGATAGTCAGATTAGCATCATGATCCATTAGCTTTGTGGCTAGAAGAGCAAAAATGACTAGAAAACATGCTCTCACACAACACGCTATGAAGTTTTAAAGCTGCATTGGCTGTTTTTTTGCCACTTGGGGGCAGCAGACAAGCTGTAAACATGATTAAAAAAAAGTCGATGAAGCTAACACATTAGCAAACTGTTGCCTATTCACACAGCTAGCAAAAACAAAGTAACATTAGCATCGATTTGATGTATTAAAAAAAAAAAAGCAATAATTTGGTGGGGGTTTGTCACTATGAGCAATAGCTTCAGCTATTTGGTTCATTTTAAAAAATATAAAAATATTGATTAGTGCACCTTTAAAATGTGCACCTATAATAAATGTGTTATTTTATTGCATGGTGCTTATTATTGACTCTGTATGCTAACAATGTTCCTTTCATCTACAGTTCAGCTTGTTTTGTTAAAGACAGACAGACACTATGATGACAGCATGTGATTAATACATCAACAGCAGCTCTAATGTGTAAGCTAGTCAAACCAAAAGTCACAACAGTGATGGTTATCTATCTAGCTTACAAGCTAAACAACAGATGTATCAGTGATCAAATAGCTGCTCTCCAATCAAACAACACAAAAAAATAACCAGTGCATTAATGTGTACATTCAGAAACACATATAATATGTACATGTATGAATACATTATGTTATATAATATGGAATGGAAGCTGAGGTTTTCCAACATGGCCACCAGAGGGTGCGTTACCGCCACCTGAGACTCTTCCACATAAACAAACACACCTCCAGAGATCTCTGCCTGTTAGATATTTCCATAGAATCCTTATTTGTGTTTAGGCTTGACTCAACCAACCAGGCAGTGATCTTTTATCACAGCACTGCTACTGAGTCATTGTTATATCAGTGGGTGAGGAGGCTGACGTGGAGAATAACTTATTGTTGCCAGAAAAGAATATGATATCACACATAAGCAGTACATGGGTGTGCACAAACGCATTATCTAAAGCCGACAGAGGCGGTCACAAAGATAATCATTGGGCAGCGTGCATGTATGTATTCACAGTATTGACTTAAATAAAGACGTTCGATAAGTGTCGCGGTCGTCCCTCGAACTGTTAAACATCGCTCTGCTTCTCAGTCGTCATAAAAACAGCGTGGGGTCCAGTCCAATAACATGTTTGACTCTCTGCTGCTACCAGCTGCCAAGTAAAGCCAGTCCTTTCCTGTCAGGAATGGCTCAAGGCTTTTGCTAACAGACATTTCAACAGTCAATTTTTGCTGTGAGTGACCCTGTTTAAGACTTGTCAACACATAAAAGAAACAGGAGATTCCGTTTCTGTCACAATATTATTGGCTATTAGTCACAAGTTTAATGAAACAAGGCGCCTGCCTCTGGGTATTTACTGGTAATAAGAAAGAGCTGATGCCAGGCTTTGCTGACGTGCGTTGTGCATGTCTGGCAAGCAAGCAAAAGGGCGAGAGAAGACACAGCATGTAGTCAATCCACAAGAGGGACGCTGTACACGAGTTAATACGAGACGTGCTGGACTGGAGATGATGTGAAACATTAAATGTCAGGAAAAAGCAGCAGGAGGGTCCTGAGGGAAACAGGAAGTGAAGTCATGTGTAAAATAACAGTCTGTAGCGTCGCTGTTGTTTCGTCGTGACTCGTGTTGAAGCGATGAACTGAGAGCTCTGATTAAGTTAATTCATGCAGCGTCTTCTCATTTGCATTTCTCTCTCTCACTAAACCATTTCAACCTGACTTTAGTCTCTCCTTCCCTCCAGTGGATGTCTGATCAGGTACTTGAGGGTATTTACTTCCAAATCTTCCTTCCATATTTTAAAACAGGAATGCCCTGTTGAATATGAATAAATGTTGCATTTGACTAAACATGCAGTGCAGTTGGAGCGGTGCCAATTTTATTCTGTTATGTAAAATCTTGGTGTGGCCGTTTAATGAACTGAGGAAAAAAGTGCTGCATATCCAAGCAGGGATATAAATAATTGACTGTACAGTAATGAAGAGAGGAGGATCTGCTTATTTGTTGTCAGATTATACACATCATGTTATTTACTTTAGCTGATCTTTTATCTGATATGTATCAGTGTTTGCAGCAGGAAATAAGTGAGTCAGGGAGGTACCAGAAACAAAAACAGACATGTATTTAGATGTAGGGACAGGTTTCATCAGGATCAACATAGAACATCTTCTTAGTCTTTGTTTCTCTCATCTTGCAAATTTCATCCAATTCTCACATCATTTGCTACATAACATATTTGGATGATACTGAAATACTTACAGAATGTTGCACAGTTCATCTCTTAATATCCTCAGACAAGATTTATAGATCTTATAAAACTCATGGCCACCATCAGCATCAGTATTGCCGTCTATCACAGAGTGGATTAGATTCGGATGACGATCCAGATGCAGATTAAACATTTCTCAACATGTTTTATCAGTAACTTTATAGATGTGAATGTTAGCTTGGAGGATTTCCTACTTCACAGTCTGTGATATAAAGCTCCAGGACCTGCTCAGATAAAATGATCAGTATGGGAGTCTTAAGATGAATCCTCTGCCTTTGACCGTAACGTGACAATAATATCATGATTATTTGTGAGACAATATATATCGTCCAACTAAAGTAGTTATCACGACAGGCCTATTTAACCTTTAGCATACATGTCTTTGACGGTGGGAGTAAACCAAAGCAGCTGGTAGAAACGCAAATACAGGGACAACATGCAAACTGAGACAGGCAGCGTTGGGGCTGTGGATCTTCTTTCTGTGAGGTAACATCGCTAACCACTTAGCCACCATACCATGCTTTAATCTTTAAATCTCTTTTTGGATTTACAGTAGAGCATTTTAATCTGCAGTATGTTGACTTGAAAACCAAATGATTACAATGCTGATTGTCAGACTGCAGCTGATACACACTGTTAATTGGTACTCAGTTCAAGATGAGGACGTTGTGCCGCCTCCTTAATGACTATGATTTACAGTCTCAGTTGTCTGAGTTGCTGGCATGTCATTTTGAAAATGATAGAGTCTCAAAAATAATGAAAACTTAAAAAACAAGGAAAAACACAAGTAGACTTTCACCAAGGATGAATTCCACAACTAAATTAAAATGTCAGGCGAGAGCAAAAGGTCAACATGAATTAAAAAAACTCAAATCAGTCAAGTCGAGTTCACTCATTAACACATCGCTGTGACATTTCCTTAATTCACCAAACTTCAAATAAAAGGCAGAGTGATGTGTGACTGACATCATGGGGGTGTTACCTTGCTGAGGTGGAACTCTAGTCGTCTGATGTACCTCTCAGTCATCTTCACTTGCTGTGGAAAAAAAAAAGCATGGTCAGATCTAACCCGACTAGACAAAAAAACAACTGACCAATACTCAGAATATGTCAGTTAAATATGCTGTAGTGTTCCATAGTGTACTCACCTTGTCCAGTTCATACAGGAAACCCTGTGGAGGCAGGAAACATCAAGTCAGCACAATCTCTCACACACGATGATACACGTGATTTTAATCAAGTGGCAGCACAGTGGGCCTCGTGCAAGAAAAGCACGTTTCAGAAATGTAAGAGAATTTGTCACATTCTGTTACCTTCTACCACTCTGAAGTTTCTCTGAGGTACAAATTAAATTTACAAGCAGTCTGGACCTGCCATGTGAGTCATAAACAGACAGTGTGACCTCCACAGGGCAGAAAACAAGTCAGAGAGATTTAGAAGAATATAAACATGTTCAACTTCAGGCCCTTATGGTTTATGGTAAGTGATCATTTGCTTTGGCAGAATATTTTCATGTTTCCAAATCCTACTCATAAAGACACGAGGAGCCTCACAGAATGAAACCATGTGAAAGCCCACAGATTGTTTGTTTTTTTCTTTTCCAAATTCTTCTTCTGCAATAAATATCTTTAGTTATTTTTTCTTTCTTTTTTTTAAAGTGGGCGTGTTCAAGGATACACTGACCCCTCGGCTTACAGTCAAATAAACAGAGTCAAATGGCAACCTTTCAAATACAGGAAGTTAACATTTACTCTTGATAATGTCTATGATTACATTCTATGTGTCTGCTGGCTTTACATTTTTCAACAACAAAGGCCAATGGTGGTCCAGTGGGACTTTAAGTATGACTGCTACTATATCAAATCAAGAATAAACTCATTTGAATGTTTCCAAAATGAATGAAAGTCATAAAGCCATGATGAAAAGTGTAACAACCTGCAATCCAGGATCACAATAGGGCTGAACCATATATCCTTAACGTATCTATATCTAGATATGAACGTGCAACCATATGGACCATATCAAAGAAATTGTTCATGTCTTGTCTTATTTTAGCACCTTATGGGCTTCAATGCAGCTTAAGACAGTTATCGGTCTGTTTGGCTGAGTCACTGCATTGAAAATCATAGTCATATCATATATTGTATTGATATCTAGATATTTGGCTTCAATAACGAGTTACAATCATTTGTCCATATCGTGCAGCCCTAGATTATAAACAGTAACATATGAGAACATACCAGTCTGGAGTTCCTCTTTGATTCTTTCATCTGTCTACTGAGATTTTCCAAGTCCATCTGATGAACCTGCAGATATGACCTGAGAGAGAAAACACACACACACACACACACACGTCATTACTCATCACACAACTCACTGTTTTCAGATATTTACCTTTGTCTTAATTACCTCCTTGAATTAACTTCATCTGGAAGTCTTGCTTGTTTATGCTTATTTATCTAAACTCTTTATTTATATGCTAGTATAACATGATGCTGCACTGTGGTAAAATATCTGTTGTGTCTTAATGAGCAACACCTGCTTCTAGCTGTTGCTCCAGTACTTCACTACTTCTGTAAATAATTGTGGGATGCTGTAAATAAGTGTTGCACATTTCATCTGTCAGACCTCGCTACTCCTTCAAAATAACTTTCAATTTAATCTAAATCTTTTATAAATTAGCTCCTTTTCCTACCTGGTGTGTAAGAATAATAATGTGCATGTACCTGTGCTTGTGCAAATGGAAATAAAGTCTTTTGAATCTTGAGTGGACATATTCTCTTTTTTTTTTCTTTATTTAATTCACAATTTCATCATAAAGACCATCAGTGAAAATGTTGCAATCTGTGTGTATGAGCGCCTGTGTGTGTGTGTGTGTACTTACTGGAGGCCTGTCTTCAGAGCCTCGTAGACCTCGTCCACCCGCTCTGGTTGAGGGACTTTAGGAGGCGGGTTGGATTTGTTGGACGTAGTAAACATCCTGCTGGCTCTGCTGGGCTTCCTGCTGAGACCTGGAGTGCTGAACACTGAGAGGTTCCTGCAACATGCAACATGTTCTCACATTATTCACTCTACTGACAGTGACATCCCCTTCTAATGTTATTATTATATAATGTTAGAGTCGTTTTGTACAGTAATATAATTCTGTCTCCAAAAATAAATAAATACATAAATAAATGAATGAATAAGTGTAGCTCAAACTGTGATGAGATTAGAGGATTAGAAGATCCTCAATACATTATAATGACATTTTTTTACTATATAATGTCATATTTTTGTCATTATTACTACATAAGAAATTATTCTTTTTTTAACAAGAATTTGATATTATAAAAACACATCCCTTCATCACATTACTTTCTTATTATACAATTACTAATACTAACTTATCCCACTAAAAACCTTCTTATACTTATATTATCTCAATAAAACAACTCGTTGTAAGTTAAGTTTGTGTCCTCTTAAACATGAACCATATATTGTTAAGATATAACTATATATATTTAAAACACTGTAGCCTCCATCAGCTGGAAATATTGTCAATGACTGTTTTTTATGGTTTCTGTTTTATTACATGTTTAGGATTAGGCAATAAAAAGAAAATCATTTCATATTTATGATTAGAAGGCTGTGCATTGTTTTCAATGATTATGAAACAAATCTGATCCTGTATATTTAGAAGATGTTAAGTATATGACAGGAACTAGTTTTCTCAATATGCCTAATGATGTTAGAAGTATGTTGTTGTGTGATGTAACAAGATAAAGTGATATTAATGAACACTTTGGTGTGTGTGGTGGAGAGTTGTGAACTTGTTTGAGGTCACGGTCGTAATGTAAACAACACTGACATCAAGTAATCATCATGTTCATCATATCTGTGTCACAGCTGGCCTGCAAATCAGCTACAAGATAGAGAGTGAAAACATGTCCCACTGTCCTCTGAAGATGTCCATGTTAGGATGCAAGACACATCCAAAATACTCATCCGTTTGTGTGTATATATAAACCAACATATGAATCATTCCTGTGTAAAAACAGAATGAAGCTGATAATAATAATAAAAATAATAATAATAATAATAATAGGCAGAACATGTAACTGTGATGTTATTTTAAATTATACTAATACGTATTAGAGCTAAAGATCCCTGATTGCTCAATTTCCACTGTGTATAAACACACACACACACACACACACACACACACACACACACACACACACACACACACACACACACACACACACACACACACACACACACACACACACACACACACACACACACACACACACACACACAGTCAGACTGTCTGTCTTTAGAGCTCCACCTCACAGGATGTCCTGTCAAGTGTGTACTTCCTTGCCTCCCTGTGCGTGCATGTGGGTGTGTGTGTGTCTGTGTGTGTGTGTGTCTGTGGGTGTGTACCTGTAGGGCTTGTCGTAGGTGTTGACTCCAGTGAAGCTCTGGCTCCTAGTGATGGATCTGGAGGTGAGGCGTCTGACAGGCCGAACAGACAGCGACATGGTGGAGAGAGTTCGGGATGGACTCCCTGCACAGAGAAGAGAAGAAACAACCGTCATAACATATAAACCTGGTCTCACTGTGTTATCCAGAGGTATACATATAACTATACATACTGTACAAACACTAATATTTGTAATCTGCTCTGATACAGTAATAATGTTACATCACATTTCCTGCAACTTCTACTTATGAACTATTTATTCTTATGACTAACCGTTGTAACAAGCAGAAAACAAACACATACATGACGGTTTGGTGTAAATGCACACAGAACATATTGCAAATCAGGCTGTGATCTGATAGGTCAGAACACTTCTTGAGGGGATCTGACTCTTCCTGCTATCTCAGACTGAAAGCTGCAAAGGAGAACTAAGAATAAACAAGAGCGCTTATCTATACCAGATCTAAACACAAAGACCATGTGATCAGCTATCATTAACCACATAACGTATTAATATGAGTGAACACTAGGTGGAGATGGGTGTCAGGTACATGTTTAATCGAACTGTTTTGATTGTTCTGTACAGCACCAGATCATATAATGTAAAGGATTTCTCATTTTCTCTTCCTCATTGTAACAAGGTCAAGTGGATGGAGTCTTTTTTTGTCAAAGTAGACACACTCTCACACACACACACACATAGAAGGCAATGAGAAAATGTAGATCTGAGAGAGATTGGGTGGTCTTGAAGCTTTGTTAAGTGAAGAATTAACAATAACATCTGGTGAAAACGACTGGATTTGTAGAGCAATTCAGACAATCTCCTCCCTTTAGAGGTGAGGCTTTTTCTAAATGGTCACTAATTAGCTCTTGTTTGGTCCAGGTCATAAAGTCAGGATTATATGTTATACGTCTGTGCAGCCATGAGACTCCATAGAATGACATCATCTGTTTATACACACGGACATCCACGTGAAACACACAATTTAAGGCGCTTTTAGCACAGACTGCACACGTGTGTAACACTTCCACAGACAACCGCAAGTGTTTCGTGGACCTGCTTTAATGTGTCGGTAACAATATGACCGTGTATCATTATTACAGGGGAGATAGTAATTATACTTTGTCATGAGACTGAGCAAGTCAAAGTGTCTCATCCTCTAACAGTGAGACACCACAGACAGTATGTGTATTACAGGTGTGACAAACAAAAAGTGATGCACTGGCAAAATACTGTAATACATAACGCCGTGATGCATTTGTAGATATTTTTGCAGGCTTTGTCTTCTCATGCTAATCTGCTCGCTCTGCTAATAAGTAATGACAACATACACACAGCTGTGGTGTCGCGTGGTATAAAAGTACACAGCAGCACACACCCAGCTGAAATGTTTAGGTGTGGTCACGATTTCAAGAGACTGAAAAGGAACCTGAAACTGAAAGGACTTTATGATAACGTGAATACATGCAGTACTGAATATGATGTGAGAGTGGAGGAGTTTCACGCAGTCTCTGGTCTTAAAGGTGATGTGATTAATGCTGGGCTCTAAAAGCTGGTTAAGATTTAGATTCATTTCCAGTTCAAATTCCTTGAGTCGATTAATCTCTTATACGTGTACCTTCACCCTTTGTTTGTATAAGCAAAGAGCAATGAACTAAACATTACAGGTAAAAGATTCAATCAGCTGTAACTGCAAAACATGAGTTCAACTTTCATGACATCATAGTTGTGAATCAGCTATATTATATCAGCATTTCATATCTTATTCTGAAGCCGGATATATTTGATAAGGGATTCAAACTTCATATATTCAGATTCAGTAATGAAACATTACATTCTCATATTAGACTCCAACACTGCATATAACAGTGTTTCACATTTACAGAATTTGGGCAGTCGACCCACCTTAACTTGTGCCAAACAAAAATATATTTCATTTTATTTATTTTTTATTTTCATATTACATTTTTAATATTGTTGTAAATCTGGTGTAATAGTGCAGGAGTGAGTGTGTCCTCTGCATCAGAGCACCAGAAATGAAAGATGAATCATATGAGTAATAAAGCTCCACACATGATAGAAGAAATAATATCATGACTGCAAAGTTTCAGTCTAATAGTTAACACATGACCTCTACTACATCACTAAAAAGTCCATTCTTTCTTCATCTATTCCATATCAAACGTATGTATCAAACTGGACCATGATTGGCTACCAGTATATATGCAGTGTTATGCATCCTGGTCATAATGAGCTCCTAGGTTCACAAGAGTTTCTCAAGACTGAGTCAGGCAGACAGATAGCAGACAGACAGAGAGCAGACAGACAGACAGAGAGCAGACAGACAGATAGCAGACAGACAGACAGCAGACAGACAGATAGCAGACAGACAGAGAGCAGACAGACAGACAGAGAGCAGACAGACAGAGAGCAGACAGACAGACAGCAGACAGACAGAGAGCAGACAGACAGACAGAGAGCAGACAGACAGAGAGCAGACAGACAGAGAGCAGACAGACAGACAGCAGACAGACAGATAGCAGACAGACAGAGCAGACAGACAGAGAGCAGACAGACAGAGAGCAGACAGACAGACAGACAGACAGACAGAGAGCAGACAGACAGTGATGTCAGACACAACACAGTGAATAACCCTGCTAGCACAGACTGTTTACATTCCTCCTAACCAGCATCAACTCCTCATCATGATTGTGTAACCTATGATGTTTCCATTCCCCAACACAGGAGCCAGATCATCCCTCTGATACTAGTGAGCAGTGCTGTGTTTATAACCATGATAGCAGCACAAGCACCACTCTGAATGAATTGGGCTTCATAGTTTTTAAGTAAAATGTCTTGATATTGGATGATTTCCAGGAAGTTTTATACTGACATTCGTGTTCTATACATGATCAACTGTGATGACTTTGATGATTTCTTTAAGCTCCATCAAGTCAAAAATGTTTCTCCCCATTCTGTACTCCCATTTCAATCCTCAGTGTTACTTCATATAGACATACCATAATCTCCTGAAGGTTTATCTTTATGGCCAGTTAGAATAATTCCTTCAGATGAAGCAGCCAATAAGGACATAACGCAGCATTGTAGTTATTGAATGTATTTAAAATAAATCATAATGCTGTAAAATCAGTTTCAACATCAACCATTGTTTTGCTTCCACCTGCCAGAAGTGATGCATGTAACTGAATTTTTCTCCAGAAATGCATGTTGGGAATTGTAGTTAAAGTGTACATCAAATCTTTTATGTACACAGGTTTGTATTTCTAACTTTTTTGGAAGAACTAGATGTCGACCTGTCACAATAATCATCGTCTTATCGTACAATAACGTAATTATCGACATCATCATGTCTATATATGGGCTTCATTTTTTAAAAATATTGCCACACTTTACATTAGCAGCTAAGAGGCTAATCATGTCATGTTTCATTATTATGGTCTTATATTATCATTATATCAGTGGTATAAAATGATGTGACATATGGATGACAATAATATTGTTTATCGTGATTATTTCTGAGACAATATATCGTCCAATAAAAGTAGTTATCATGACAGGCCTAACCAGATGTTTCAAATTTCAAATTTATTAATGGATCAAATTTGAAATGATGTTTTGTAACACAGCTGTTTATCTTTTGGACTGCAGAGTTGCACGTCCATCCAAGCTGCTGAAGTTAATGAACTGCGTATAACCCTTCTATCAATGCCATCACACAAGGTGCTGCATAAGCATCCAGAACAATCAGGAGTTAAGTGTATTGCTCAAGCAAACTTGAGCTTGAAGCGCCAACTCAGCGATTAGTAGACAAACGGCTCTTCCTGCTGTGCTGCTGCAGCTACGAATGTTGTCATGTAACATCGTCAGTAGGAGAAATGAACCAGACTTCAGCTTCAGGAAGCAGGAATGTCCAAAACAGTTCCTGCCACTTCACAACTGTATAGTAACCATAGAAACCACACAGAGGACAATAATGTGGAAACCGATTTGACTGATATGAGTTCCCATGAATTTTATCAACACAAAAGCTTATGAAGCAATATCAGCTTTTAAACTTCAAGTGTCCAGCCCAGGCTAATAAATGATGTTTATGATATTAGTTGTATTGCTACCAATTTATTCTACTCTAAGCTAAAGCCTGTTTTATTTGGTTGCCTGATGAGGTCACATATGGTTCAATTTGTTAATACTATCTGCCATAGTCCTGGTGCCAGCCAATAAAAACACTGAAGTCACTACTTACTGCCTAAAGTTATCTTCAGTCATGTTAAAAGCTATTTAGCAGTTTAAAAGTAATATTTTAGTTTTCAGTTAATATTCAGTTATAAATAATTGTGACACATGTTGGATGACTTGGCCAAAGTCCCTCTTTTAGTTACTATACTTCCACCACAGCTCAACAGGGAAACACTAAGAGGGAATTTGATGCCAAAAAGACTGTAAATGTGTCAGATATCACTTGATATGACTAACTCACACTGATGAATAGAATAGAAGCTGATCATCTACTTTTAAATGACTGTGTGGACACACTGTGGATTTAGTCCTCCATCACTTCCATTGAAAGCACATTTGAAGGAGATCTTTTAATAGTCAGTATGAACAGGAGGAATGATTACAGAGAGGAAAACCTCTTTACTGTTCATATGAACACCTGGCTGCTGGTTTAAGACTAGAACAATGTTGAACCTGCCCTTTAACTCCCAAAGTGCAGCACTATGACAACCACTGAAACCCATATGGTATATACCTGAATACCTGATGTCACCCATCATGTCTCCTTAAGAAACAACATGTTTCTGTGGTTGAAATAATTTTGACACTTTAACCTTAATTGTGTCTTGTCTGTAAACGAAACCATTTAAATTCCATCGCCTGAAGCTCAGTTTTCTCATTACGGCTGAAGTCAGCTGAACCAGTGTTTTGCTATCGGCCTATCCAGTGTCCTGCATCCTGTTTCTTCAAACAGCTGAAAGGCCCTTAGCAAGATGACTGCCAAGCAAACCCCCCCCTCCCACAGCACAGGAAATGTCACAATCCTACAGGAAGTCAGATGCAACTGCCTCTCCTGACAGGAAATTTAACAAAAGGAAGATAGTCCTGAGGGCTGCACAGAAAAGGTCATTTCTGCTGGTGACTTCAATCACCAGTGATGGGAAGACTACTTAACCGTGATGCTCAACTGTGATAAAGGTAATATGACGGGAACACACATCTTCCAGTATAGAGTAAAAAGGTTGAACAAAGGGTAAAATATGCTGAAAATAACAGTGGTAAAAATATAAAAAAAAACTGTGATAGGGTTACCTACTTACAGCCTTGAAAATAATTGAGAATCTGTGTGTGTGTGTGTGTGTGTGTGTGTGTGTGTGTGCCAGGGGACTCTGTGGTGGACCATTTGTTGACTTAACCTAGTTTAAGTGCTCACACAGACAGAGGAGCTGAAGGGGAGCGAGATAAAGGAAGAAGCCTGTGAGCTGAGCCAGTGAGCGGTGGCTCGGTGGACAAACACAGCCTGGTGGAAAAGCCGGGTCACACGGGGTCCGTCGCACTCGCACCGCTTTCCTCTTTAATTTCCTGATAAAAACACGGCGTTGCGTTGTGTCACAGCAGTTCACCGTCTGTATGATGGAAAAAAAGGGGAATCTGCATGTGGCTTCACTCGGTTTCTGCTCAATAAGAAACGTCGGATAAAAGATTTTTAACGTGTAATAAAGTGTTTGTGCAGTTAGGAGTCTTGTGTTTGAACCGGCACGCGGCGGCCGATTATATAACTACAGCTTCGCCGGCTTCCGCAAAGACCGTGTCAGCACTTTTGGTAGGTATCAAAGTCACGCAAAAAAAACAACAAGCATAAAATTCAGAGCACATACTTAGCGGGGACTAGTGAGGCTGATCTACTTGCTAATCTGGTTCTTGGCTTGTGTGGAGTTTTAGTTTCGGCAGGACGTTCCTGCACACAGATCTGCTGCTTCAAACTACTGAGAGGAAACTGTTGGGCAAAAAATACTAAATGAAAAAAATAAAGAAAAACAACAAACATAATGATGAAGAAAAGAGATTTGGATGATAGATAGAATTAAGCCTCACAGATCCTCCTTCAGCATGTAGTTTCCCTCCAACTCAGACATGATAGACATCACATCAAGGTGACATATATACTTAATTTGATCTTATTTGATTATTATTATTATCATGATCTTCAAGTTCTATCTTCTGATCTATTTTATTCATGTTTCTTTTGTCTTTTAATCTTTCTTAACTTAGTTTTAATCTAGCTTTTATTAAACTGATCTTTTATTTCATTTTACTTTTGTTTTGTCTTTTTAATCTATTTTAACCTTTTATTCTTTATTTTTTTTATTATTTTATTTTTCTCTTTGTAATTTGTTCTTTATTTTTGTTCCCTCATCATTTTTCTCCCTTTTCTTGATGTCGTCACTTGTTCTGTCTTATTATCAGCTTGTCAATCAGCTGTGAAGCACGTTGAACTACAATCACCTGTATGAAAGCTGCTGTATTAATAAAGTTTTATTGATATAATAAACACTAAAATAATACTAATATACTTCACTTATAGCGGATATCCATTCCAGATAAGCCATATCATGTATTATATTCAGTTATTTATGCTCTATATTTTTATTCTGTTTTTAGGAGGATGTATCGTATATGAATTTTGACTAAAACAACAGACATTAAAGTGTCTGAATCTGAATGGTTATAATCCTCGAGTTCTCAAACAGCATTTAATGTCGACAGCTTCCTAACTTAAAACTAGTCATCTTCTGCTTCTGTTATGTTTTCCAGACTCTTCTCAACCTTTACACATCACATTGTGGACTTTACAACCCTACACACCTAAATTACAACCGACACCAACCTTGACAGGGCTCCGTGTCTCTGTCAGACTCCCAGCTCAGACAGGCCAGTGGTAGTCGGCACATTACTCCCTCTGTTACACCCCGCTGTCCCGTCTCTACAGTGTGCTACTGTAATCTCCAGCCTTGTTATCAGACTGCCATCAGATAATCACTCAGCATCACGTCCATCGGTCCCACAGGTTAACGCTTCTAACTGAAAGTGTCCGTTGAACGCGGTGACAGATGAAGCTCTTGTCAGCTGAGGTCAGTCATCACATGTTTTGTGTGTGATTCGCAGTGTTTTTGTGTTTTCCCTACCTGATCCAAACAGAGCTCCGGTCCTGCCCAATGATAACAACAGATTCCAGTCACACCATCTCCTCTGCTATTGATGCTCTCATGGAAACACTGGGACTGGTGGCTCCGTGCCACACACACACACACACACACACACACACACACACACTCAGCCCTCCATACGGCTCTGTGGTGAGCCAGCGTGTGACACCACGCCTATTGTCTGATACTCTCTGGCCTCTCTCTCCCAGACCGTTCTGGAAAAAAGCTGCCGACCCCGAGACCCCAAATACAGCACACCATCAACCCCCGCTCTCCTTTACACTGTGTTGGTTTCATTGGCAGGGTTACAGAGGATAAGGATGTTTATTTGGTCAGTCAGTCTATCTGTGGATATTCACAGTCTCTACAGCATGAATCCTGACTTTTTAATCTCAACTAACTCACCCTCATAGAATACAGTCACAAGATCCAAACTTAGGGATTTTTCGCCCTTCACTCTATTTAACCGTCTTTTTGTGTCTAAGTGACTAATAGAGACGACCGCTTTTGAAACTGGTCCAGTATTAAGTGAGAGTGCTTCAGCCAGCAGCCACAAAACAAGCTGTAATGTAATCTGACGGGGCAATACTGTAACATCAATATTCATCCATTAAACTGACAGGCTCAGAATGTTATTATATGTGTCTGACAACTACAGATACTTAAAACATTCATCTTTGTCTCATATCAGTTTCTTCATTTCTTTCATCTTCTCTGTGAAGGAGAAGAAGAAGAAGAAGGAAAGTTAAGATTTCATTTTTCTTAGAAGAGCAAAACAAACGGAGTCAGCCGGTACTGTCTGATGCTCCAAGGCGCCAAGGCAAGGCAAGGCAAGGCAAGGCAAGCCCGCCCCCCAACCAACCAACCACACACACACACACACACACACACGCACGCACAGATGCAGCCCTGAAACAGTAGGAGCACGTGTGTATTGGTGAATGTGACTCTTCAATCTTCATTTAAATCCCTCGTACATGCGACTTCAGGACAAATCTTTTCTTATGAGTGCTTCTTATATGAGGACCTTTGTGTGTGTGTGTGTGTGTGTGTGTGTGTGTGTGTGTGTGTGTGTGTGTGTGTGTGTGTGTGTGTGTGTGTGTGTGTGTGTGTGTGTGTGTGTGTGTGCACCCCTGGGAAAATTGGGCGTGTGTATTACTGTCATGTAAGGAATGTCAAATCCAGACAGGCTGGCAGATCCAGGAACACACACACACACACACACACACAGCGGGAAAAGGAAAACACACTGTGTCAAGAAAAATAATCAGTTCATAACAGTTGAGTCCAGAAGTTCACCTATACTGTGTACATCCTCACACACACACACACACACCAATGTATTACTGCTGATAGCAACAGCTGCAAGAGATGATCCAAACATCTCATTCATTTTTATTAATTATCCAAATAAAAGTAAAGTTCTAATAAAGAGATGTCCAAATGTTTCAGGTACAATTTAAATAGACAAATAGACAGATATGAGTTACGTCAACTTTCTAAAATCTGCTCTATACAAAAGGTACAACACACAGCAACAGCAGGTGTGTGTACTTTTCTTACACCAAATACTTTTATCTCAAACATTAATCTCATCAGACCACAGCCGCCGCTGCTGGAATTCTGACACAGAAACCAAACAATCCCATTACAAAAATGTGTTTTTCACATGTTTTTAGTCCAGAAAGTTATGTGCTGAGGGAGGATAAACCCATCCAGAGCACACACACTTCACACTGCTGCCCTCTGGAAGGTGATACAGGTCCGGGAAATCTCACACTTCAACAACCATTAACAGTTTTTACCCACATGCCATTAAAATGATGAACTCATCAACTGTGCAATACTACACCTCCAATGTACTGGCATTTAACTACTGCTCTTATTCCTATATTGTTTTATTCTAGTTTTTTAATAGTGTCTATGTGCAATGACAATAAAGGCATTGAACTGAATTGAATTGGATATTGTTTTACTTGAACAGGAAACTGCATGATCAAAATGTCATTAACAGCAAATTTCAGGTAATAAACTTCACATACAAATCATGATATAAATAATAAGTCCACCATTGAGAAGAGTCGATAAGAAGAGTCTCAGTTTTCATTGGTCCGTTGGTTGGTTAGTTGCAGGTTAAAAAAAGAAATCAACCTTGTCAAAATAAGATCAAAACCTGTTATATAGCTGGACTGTGTATGAAACACTAGAAGGCATTTAATTTAAAACAACAGATACAGGAAGTGGCGACATGTTCCGACGCCCACCCGAGGCGACCAATGAAACGACACTGTTGCTCTGCCTTCAGCGATCGGTGCTGTAACTTCATCACTCAGTCAGCGACCTTGTCCACTGTGATAACAACAGCACAGATTCCTCTGGAAATGTGTCTGTCAGCTTTGGAACTTTTCCTGCTGGGAAATGTCTAAAATGAGAGATGGCAGGGCTGAAGTGACTGAGTCACAGGACTGGCAGAGGTAACTCAGGTTCCTGTCTGGTTGAATCATTTACTGTGTTTGCCAGCGGGTTCGCTTCATACTTGCACTTCTAATTATGTAGATTTTAAAGGCTCGTTATCACAGTTTTGTATTTCTCTGTACTGTAGCAACATGATAACTATGTGTCTCATTACATCCTTTCTCAGCCCCCCAAAAATATATATTTAAATACTTCAGTTCATATCATAAACGTGTGATGACGGTTCAAACTATTACCAGTTGACTAGGAAAATCTTTGGTTGGGATCAGCCCTAACAAATAATACCTACAAGTAGGGCTGGACGATACGGGCAGAATCACATATCACGATATTTTTAACCAGATACCTCGATATCCATAGATGGACATTATTGTAGGGATGACTATTGGTGCTTTCACAAAATATTTACGCAATAAGATTTTTGATAAATAATCATCAGTAATTTGGATGTAATGACTTCATAGATGAAGGCAGATAATAGAACAGTCTGTTAAGCTCAGAAAATGACATTTTTACTTTAAAAGCAGGAAAAAGAGACGTATTCCATATCATCTTATTATGATATTCAAAATCTAAGATGATATCTATAAAATATCAGGATATGGATATTATATTGATTTAAGTCTGTGTGGTGTACTTTCTCTACCTAATAACCAACAGTCTGTCAGATACACTACAACAGCAACAGCTTGGCACTCAGCTGTTAGTCACATGTAGCTCAGGCAGCTTTGGTTAATATTGTTGTAGTGAGAGTGCAAGGTCTAGCAGGATATAATCATTAATAACAGTGTGGGACTGTCTGCTGGAAGAGATGCACTCTTGGGAAGAGGCCATGAATCAGTCACTGTTCCCCAGGATTCTATGAACAAAGTACTAAAGCATCAGTTATTATCTCAGCATATAATGTCAACAACAATATTCTGTCTGTGCAGCTGCAGAAAAGAGGAAAAAAGGATTCTTATTGGTCAGAAATTACACAAGGTGAAATTGAATTGGGGAAATGATCCAGTCTTGAGGATAAGTTTGAGTGATAGGTCTCACAGTAGACGAGTCCAATTAAAACAGCAAAAAACTACAAAGTACAGGCACAGAAAAACTCAATGACTGATTGTAGGAATAAAAATATAGATGATTATTAAGTTATAAAAGCTGTTGAGGCTGTGAATTATTTTTATCATCAAATCTGTTTTGATCTATCAATGAATCTATAAAATAATTGAAAATAGTGAAAATGAAAAATGTGTAATAAAGGTAATGTATCTAGTAAAAACAGCAAATCTACACACTGGAAAAAATGAAACAGCTCATTTGAATAATTTTTGCTATGACTCTAAAGATGGATTTATTATCAAAATAGCTGCTGATTCATTTTCTGTCCATCAATGAATCAACAAGTGTTTCAGCTCTAGAACCAGGTCCCACCTGAAAGTCCAATGCATGTTTCTCACCATAATAACTAAAGTCTGAGATCAAACTGTGCACTCTTGCTTGGCTTTACTTTCTTTTTTCCGAATATCAGACTCTGTAATCATATCTGAACTTTCATACTTCTTACCAAAAAAGAAGAGAAAGTTTTGGTTTGACTCAGACTCTGTGAGGTGATGAGTGTGACGGTGAGTTGGACTGACTGACCTGTGGTGTGTTTGAGGTCAGATCATAGTGTTTAATCTTTGTGAAAACTTTCTTGTTCCTGTCTTTCACTTTTGTCTGCTGGGGATGTTTGTTGTTATGGGAGAGCTCAGCACACTGAGCTCATTCACTAAATGAGACGAGGACTGAGTAAGCTAAAGAATAACACCTGTTCATTAATACAGACTAAGGCTGGGTATCATTTAAAAAATGACGACACCAATATCAATCCAAGTACCCTTAAAGTGATACTGATACCAACTGAGTGTAAAGGGTGTGTAGTGTAGACACACTTTAGAGTGTTTAGGTGACATCTTGGCTGCTGAGCTGTTAAGCATGCTAACTCAAATTCACCATGACTTCACCACCACAGACGGGTTGTAGCTGCTGTGGCAGTGGACCCATCACATAACGCTGAAGAATGCTTGCGTTGATTGGCTGTGAGCAAGTCCATACAAATAGTCCTATTTTCTAGTTCTGGGTGCAAAAATGATCAATTAAAAGTATCGCTGGAAGAGAGACGTTTCCATACTACTTGGTATCGATTTATTTCGGTCGATACCTTAAAAAGGTATCAAGTTAAGATACCCATCCCTAATACAGACACAGATTTCATTAGTCGAAAGCTCATTTCTGATTTATAGAAGTAGAGTCCAGGTTTCAGGCATAATTTCACCTACTGCAAAGGTGCACGGAGAAGAGAAAAAATGTCTAAAATCGCCAAAACTCGTCACATAGAACAACTTTATTAATAGACCAATGCATTTTGGTTCGTGGCCTTCATTAGGATCACCATAAAACAACCAAAAAAAACTATTATGTGCATCCAGACATGTATCATCCAATGGGGTATCTACCAAGATGGGTTGGACCATTTTGGACCATAAGGCAGAAAAGTGCAACCAAAGGGGGGGATACTAGAGTTAATACGTAAGTGGCTAAAATGTTTAGCTTACATGTATACATAAATATATACATGACTGCTAAATTTGGGAAGAATCATCACAAATCTTGATGAATGAGCAAATGAATGTGTTTTTTTCCATTTCCTGTAACGATGTCTTTGATGTGCAAGAAGCAACAAGGTTTTGACTGTTGCATTGAAGTGATTCAAGTTTAAAGCTGATGTTGGCAAAGGTTTAGGATGAACTAGTGACATGATGAAGTGTCCTCTGGGATAAAAAGCTATTCTTGGTGAAATCTCACCACCAACAACTGCAATATGAAACAAGGTGAACAATAGGCCAGTGCTTTGTATTCCTATTGGGATCGTTTATGTTTCATCTCATGTTAATGGTTTCCTCCCCTCACAATGCCACGATTTCATTCACTGCTTGGTTATACATGCATTTCTGTTTCATAACCCAGAGCCCTTCCCGCACTCCCCTCGCATTACTGTCTTTGGAAGAAGGAAACCCAGAAGGGAGTAACATCCTGGAGGGATCAGGGGGTCAGGAAGAAGGCTAGTCCAGTGTATGGCTATACTGAGTCACTGGAATAACCCCTCACAATTTACTGTACGGCTATTCTAGCTCACTTCCAGGAAGGGCCGAGGGTCTGACACATGATGGTTTTTGCTTTAATATCAGTCTGGTTTTATTGTTATGTTGCTATGATGGAACAATAATACCTTAACCTTAACAAAAGCAGCTGTTGTGTTTACTTTGACTGAATACTTGTTTTTAGCAAATTAAACAAGTTGTTTTTTATAGTGTGCTAACATGTGGCTGCCTGGACAGAAGAAAAATATGATGTGATATACAGTGTCCATCTCCTGTCTGTGTGTTCAGTGCAGAGCTGCAGTCTGGATCTGGTGAGTCTGGATTAGCCTAAAGACTGGATGCACTCTGTCTCTGGCCCGAGTCTTGTTTGTTTCATTGGTGCACAAGAAGAAATGTCCAAACAACAACTGGTGGTATAAAGGACATGATATACCAGAAGGATTTTCCTGATGGATACTTGTGTGCAGCTTCTCTGCCTGATACTGTCAGTGAGGTTTTGCTTTTGGTTTCTAACAATTATGGTATCATTGTGCTTGTACAAACACACTGTGATGACTTCCAGGAAGCTGTAATCACTCACTGCATCCAGCTGTTGTCCACCAAGAAACAGCCCCAGCATCCAACTCCACTTAAAACCTACAAACTGTGGTTTATACATTCCTGTCTGTTTAGAAATAAACACATTTATGCATTCATAAATCAAAACTAGCCACACTGCACACGCCGGTTTGTAAAAGCTACTACCTTCAGGTGGAATACTGGTTGACTGAAAAAACAGCGCATATAGGAGCAGTTCAGTTCATATGGAATATGATACATCTGACCTTCCACTTGATCAACATGCTGTTTAATGCAGGATCCACTCATTTAACCATCATCATGACAGACTTTCACTACATATGCATCATTAAACTGTGAAGATTTAGTTACGTATAACTAACTATCAAGTGTAAAGACTAAATAACCAAATAAAGTTATTAGATGACCCTAATCTTCATTACATACAGTAAATACTTACAACTCTGATACACACATATGGGTCAATGACGTATAAGGATTTATTTAAAAATAATAAATATGGGAATATCTATTGCAGTAATTCAAACATTAAGAAAGGTTGAGTACACATAAATACATATTAAAATAGTAAATTAGGTGTTTTATGTGTTTTTCAATCTCGATGAATTAGAACTGACCTTAAAAAAGTCATGTGGTGCGACCGTGATCTATCTTAAAATTAATGAATTTAAGTGTTTCGAAACAAATTATTTGCATGTCCTTTAAGTTTTTGTAAATAATAATCTCATATTTATGTTCTATTATGTCACAGTTGCCTTCTTAAATGTATGTAAGACTTATTTTTCCTGTAAATTGCTTAAAAATGATTAAAAAAAATGTAAAAATACAATTCAGTTAAGCATACTGTATCAGTGGTTAATATTAAAAGTGATATTTTACTCTGAATTTAATACAGTTATTGGTTTTATTGGTCGCACCACATGATGTTTTGTCACTTTAAATAACAGAAAAAATACTAATAACTTGTGGTTTTTGAAAAGTTAAAGTGATTTCATATAAAGGAAAGGTACTACATATATATGGTATTTTTTTTAATCAATTTAAACCTTTTTCTAACTGAAAAAAATGCAGTTAGACTGAAAATGTCATAGTCACATCATTGACCCATATATCTCCATGTATACAGATATAAACAAAACAGAGTCATACCTACACTGACACAGGATTAGCACTTCAGTTAAATATAAGACTTGGCTTCATGTATTTGTTAGTGTTACAGCTAAGCTGATGCTGTAGTGACTTCCTGTTTACATAGACAGATGTTTCCTAGCAAATCCTTCACACATTCACACATACTAAAAAGGTACTAAAGGCACATTCTAATGGTGCAGTCTGATTCAACGTGAGCTGGTGAATATTTAGATATTACTTATTGAGAACGATACACACCAAGTTAGTGGTGCAATATTTTTCCTCATCTTAACTGTGTCACACAATCACACTGCAACTTTGTTACATATTTATTGAGTTTTTAGGCTGCTTTTTAATTTGCTCTTACCCTCGTTTTTTAACTTTACGGTCTTTGTTTATATGTACTTATTTATTTATTTATGTATGTGTGTGTGTGTGCTACTGGATATCTGAATTTCCCCAAGGGGATAAATAAAATATCTATCTATCTATCTATCTATCTATCTATCTATCTATCTATCTATCTATCTATCTATCTATCTATCTATCTATCTATCTATCTATCTATGAATAGCTGCTGTAACTCCATCCTGACCTTTAGAGACCTTTTATTACTAATTAGCCTTTTTAAAGTATATTTGATCATACTTTATTAAGAAGAAAGCTGACTTTGTTGTTGTTGTTGCTATTTTGGACACTCCCTACTGTGTACTTGTCGTCATGGCAACTTTGGCTAAATATTCATTACGCAGCATTAATTCGATCAGGATTAACATTATCATGCCACACACACTCACACACACACACACACACTTTTGTGTGTGTAAGTAAAAGGAAACTGTGTAGCTAAATATAATCAGACAAACTTTTTCCATGATGAAGACAAAATGTTGATGAGACATTATGAAACAAAAACTAAATAGACTTAATAGTTATAAAAACAGAGAAAACCAAAACTGGAAATAAAATATCTACCATAGTTTTGATCATGTCTAAAAATGAGACTAAGTTATGATGATGAAACTATAATATTTAAGACAGAGGACTTGAGTAGATGTATAGATCTAGCATATAATAACTGTATGTTTAATAAGAGAGAAGAGAGAAAAGATTTAAAAAAAAAAAAAAAACACACAGAACCCAACCGTCATTACACAAGAGCTGGTGTGGCAGAGTGGCATTGTCCTTTAAGACTAGGCTGAGCTGAGGAATCTATTCATTATTCTGGAGGAAGCTTCTTTTGACACTGCACACCAATTCAATGAAGTGATGAAAAGTGTGAAAAAACACATTGAGACTACACTGGATGTTGCTGTGTTTAAATCAAACCGATATAACACACAAGCTGCTTGGACTGACCGCTCGCTCGCTCGCTCTCTCTCTCTCTCTCTCTCTCTCTCTCTGGACATTAACTCACAACAAGTCAGAAACCTGTTAACCAGCAACAACAAGTTCATCCTGACAAACACAGAGTTAATGATTAGAGATGCTGCAGCACACAGGCTCATACCTCCATATCCACTGTACATGGTAGCTGTGGTGGTTGATGACCAGTCTTCCCAACAACGGATCCACCCAATTCCAGAAACCAGCGGCCAGTTTCTCGCTCCGAGTGGAGTGGCACACACTTTCTGAGTTTCTCGCTTTTTGTAAACTATTTTTTTTTCTTAATTTATTCTGTCAGGTGGGAGTAACTGTATCTGTTTCCTCTTAGTTTGCGTCGCTTCTCTATCCCGGCCTATTTCCCTTTTTCTCTTCCCCCATCTCCGCTGTCACAGTTGTTAATCCCTCGTCTACTCGCCTACTGATCCCCTTTCTCTCTCTCTCTCTCTCTCTCTCTCTCCCTCTCTCTCTCTCTCTCTCTCTCTCACCACACTGATAAGAAGAAGAAGAGGAGGAGTGGGAGGCGGGAGGGAGGAAAAAGGAAAAAGCAAGGCGGGCCTCCCACCTCTTCCCTGCTGACATCACCAGTTTTTCCTGCCCCTCCTTCCCCCAGTTGAACATATTGTTTCAGACCACACACACACACACACACACACACACACACACACACACACACACACACACACACACACACACACACACACACACACACACACACACACACACACACACACACACACACACACACACACACACACACACACACACACACACACACACACCCCCAACATCCTCCCACTGTGCTATCAATATCTATAAATTCCATTAATAACTCATAAAAAGGTTTTTTAAAAAGGTCATGTGAGCGCCAGCGATGGGAAAAAGGTCGTTCTAATTTGTGAATAAACGTGCACACAAAGCTCAGCTCTTCATTGTTTTAAAGGATTGAATGACTCACATTATTTAGGAGAAGGAAGCTGAACAGTAAGGGTCTTATTTAAAGCACAGGGACCATATCCTGGTGAAGTGGAGATTCTTCTCATTTAGGGTTCTTAACCCTCACATACTGTTCATATTCTGTCTCATAATTAGTCTCTACACCAATTCACATTCATAAATTCCCCATCAGTCATTAATAAATGTTTGATTAATCCTTCTGTTTGATTTATTTTGTGAAAAAAATCACTATTTTATGGTCGAGGAGAAAATTTTTTTAGAATATGATGAATACAACATGTTGGAATACTGATTTTTAAACACGGGTTGAACTTGTACATTTGCATATATAAAAATGCATATCAGCTGCACAAAACTTCAAAAAAAATGATGAATATTATTTCCATTTTTGTAAACTGTGGCTCTCATTAGGAAAAGTCCAGCAAATGTAAAAAAAAAATGGGTCAAATTTGGTCCTGAACAGTATGTAAGGGTTCAGCAGAGGATTAAAAACAGGGTCGTCCAGCATTGAAAAGGTGAGTCTGACTCCATTTATGTCCAAGGCAACGTTATCTTAGTTGGCCAAATTTGTAAAAGCGCACATTCCTTATGGATTACATTTAGCATTTTTCCACTGCAGGACTAACTTGACTAAATGTATCCATTGTCAAGGCTTGTACATGTGTGGTGCTGCTCAGGAGGTGACACTAAATTCAGCTTGATGGCAGCGCTGTGAGTCATGATTGGTCGAGATATGTTGACAATGATGTTTAAAGGGGTGGGTTGGTCTGTGCCACTCACAAAGATAGGATCAAGCAGATATCCAGGAGAGCTGGGAGGCTGGCTGGCTACAGTGGGCTCTGTATTATGAGTGTTGTGTAGGATTAAGGAGGATGAGGGAGGATCCATTGCAGGTGACCAGTGTGAATGAAGAGGCAGGTCTGAAAGGTTTTCTGCCTTTTTTTTAATCCCACAGAGGATGTTTAAGTAGTAGTTGTTTTTAACCTATGCCTTACCTTGTAGGTATTTTGGTAGTTAGGGTTTGTAGCAGCCGATAACATAATAACAACCAAAAACACAATCATTTTGCCTGTTTTTGTTTAATGTAATAAGATGATAACATAATAACTTCCCAATAACGTAATAAAATTCCTGAAACTAATAACATTTTTGGCCAAGTGTGACACTTCCTATTAATTCAATCAAACTTAAATAAAGTGATATTAGTATATTATAACGTTATCGGCTCCAGTTATTACATTTGAAAAGGATTTTTTTTTTACCAGGCCAATTACGTAATAACTTATTACGTTATTGGCAAAGGTTATTATGCTATTAGTTCAGAAATGTTATTACATTATTGACAAGTTATGACGTTATTAAAAAATGGGTAAAATGATTACGTTATCGGTTGTTATTATGTTATCAGCTGGTACAGGGTTGGTTGATTGGGATAAGTGCACTGTCATTTCCATGTTCTTATGGATTAATCTATTTAACCTTTGACCTTAGAAGCAGACCCAACAACACAACAACAATAGCCATCATTATATTACTGTAACTATCTGTAACAACCGGAGCTTCAAAAAGAAGAAGAATAGAGTGAGCTTGTTGGATGAACCATGATATGTAGGCCAGCAGTGTTTGTTGAGAGGACGACATTCAGGAGGAGCAGTTAAAAAAGAAGAAAAAGTGGACCAGCATCTGGCAGAAATGAGGACAGTGCAGAGAAAATGAAATGATGAAACAAAGTGGTGCCTGCATCACCACCCATGAACCACAACATCCCAGATTGGAGTCGGGCTAGGAATCTTGGTCACACCTCTCTCTCCTTCATTCCCTGCCATCTCTCTACTGGTGCTATTTAATAAAACCATAAACTGCCCCCAAAAGATACTAGTACAAGATTTTAGAAATATAACAAGTCCAAATTAAAGGACCACATACATGGTTTGACCATGTGACTCCAGAACAACACATTCTAATCAGGTGTCCCTGCTGTCAGTAATCAGCCGGACAATAATGATGTTTTATGATGTGATAGTGCTGTGGTTAAGGTCTGTTAGGTTTATACACAAAAACACTTGATTAGTTTTATGGAAATATGATGGTGCGGGTTAAAATAATCACTTTGTTAAGGTTAGACAAACATTTGGTGTGGGGTTAAAGTTACTACTTGTGTAACTAATGTTCGGTCACCTTTGTTGTCATGGCTACAATAAAAACCACAGGGTTACGGTTAGAGGACGATTGTAGTACACTTTTTAAAAAAACTGTTAGATGGTTAAAAACAGGAAATGAACAGCAGGGGTTGGGTTATACCGTTGACTGTATATAAATATGGACAGTATGACAGCTCCCAAAAGGGAAGCCAAAGCATCCTGATCGCCCCCTGGTGGCTGGCTGCAGTACAGGTCATAAATCCTGCTGCCTCCATGTTAGCAAATGGGACATGAACTAAACTAAAGAATACAGTAACTGGGATCTAAATGGTTACTTTCTAGTCGGAAAAAATATGAAAACTTAATAAAGTCATATATTAACAGTCTTGAACATCAACAGCTGTTGGTTGGTGTGAAATGTATTCTGGTATACTTAGCTTTGACCACCTTTGGCTGACCAATGGTGTAACTTCATCACTCAGTCACTGACAGACATTTGTGTTCATAAGGCTGGCCCTACTGTTGTGGTCTAGCCAAAAACTATAAAGTGGTTCCAGGTGCCGGACATGTTTGGGGCCACTGACCTGATGCCACCATTATTCTGGATTCTCTGTTTCTGTATAGACTTGTACCTAATGTTCATGTAAATGTTGAAGAATATCTATAAACTACACTGTTGTCTGTCTTACAACCTCTTCTTTCACCCGCCTACGTATTACGCTCTTTTCCTTTATGGTGACGTGTAAAAGCCAAATGTCCCAGTTTGTAAAATACAGTAGAAACACAAGACAGAACCTCATTCACAAGCCTTAAAGGCCCATTTATGCTCAACGTACGTACGAAAATGTATACGTCTTTTTCAAACGATGTTACAGTCACTGCTCACATACTTCCACGCGTCCTTTACGTTGGCATGGATGTTAACCAATTCGTCCACCAGGGGGCAGCTCAGAGTCAAAAGTTTATGACAACAACAAACTCAAAAACAAACATGGCGACTGTGGAGGAGATATTGATAATGTTCCTCTTGCATAAAAGACAAAAACGATATATTTAAAATTTCTAACCAACTCGCACAACCTTTCCTCAAAAAGTTCCGCCATTGTTATTTCTTCTTCTATTTCTTCATTACTGTGGACAAAAAGACCTCCAGTCCACTGTGGACAGCTCAGTATCTCTCAAGAGCAGGACAGCAGCTGCTATTTAACACACAAACATGTTCAAGGGTTATCTCTTCATCTCACAACAAGACACACACACACACACGCACACACTCCCTATCATACCAACACACACCCACACACACGACAAGAGGATGTAATTAGGTTTTATTTGACATACAACAACAGAGAGAACACTGAAAGAGATTGAGACATAGGGGTTGCCATACATCATTCACAACTTTAAAGCTGCTAAAAAAAAAAAAAGTCATGTATCATCTGTGTCCAAGTGTTGAGATCAAGTTGAGCGTTATAGGCATCATACTAAACACTTAAGTGGTGTGCCTTTGACAGAGTGAGACGATCCTAAAAATAAAGTCGAAGCTACACAGGAAGGAAAAACAATGTCCAGGAGTGGCTGAGTAAGAGCCTAGATTAAATCCAAAACAGAATCTATTCCCCATCAAAACTTGGCAGAAACAGTTTTCTAGAAGAAGGAGGGAGAACTGCAATGACCTGGTTTGAACGTCTACTTCAAGTGTAGCTTCAGTATCAATGTGACTTCTTTTAGAGTCTATGAAATGTGGTCTTGAGCTTCCTCGAAAATGTTCTACTTCCTGGGAACAACGGTGGTGACCTCATGCTGCATTACTGAGCTTACCAGCCTGTCCATCTGTGTGAGGTGCCAAGTTAATCACGAAGCATTCATTCATTTTCACCATCAGAACATAATGCTGCTACTACGACTGTGTCACGTTAAAAGCTTTTCACCGGTGATACACATGAAGGTTTTTATTCTCATCAAGTGATGTTTGTTTGAGAAAGGTTGATGACCACTGTCAATTTTTCGTTTTTTTACAATCCCACCTTTCTATACTGTACCTACTGAATTCAAACATACAAACAGATACTTAAATAAGGAACTAATGTCTCATATTCCACACCAACATAAAAGAAACACTTGACATTAAAGTAGCTATAATCAATATTTTCACTATTATGATACTAATACTTCTTATTCATTTATTTTAAAATGTTGTATTTTACTTGATTTTATAAATTCTATTTATTATATATTTTGGCTAGTTCTGTCATGATAACTACTTTTGTTGGACGATATATTGTGTCAGAAATAATCGCGATAAACGATATTATTGTCATTTGAAGATCATTTTATACCACTGATATAATGATAATATAATAGCATAATAATGGAAGGGGGCTGGGGGTGGGATTGGAGAGTGGGAGCTACACTACACAGACTACCATTATGGTTGAGGACAGAGTTATTTACCTTTAATTCTTCTACAGTCTCCACTCAGCACGTACACAGTGAGGAATGGAGGACACTACTTTCCATATTTTATTACATTAATGTTTTTCAATTTTCATTTTCTTCTTTTTTAAACATTGTTTTATGTTCCTTTTAGGGCCTTTTAATGTGAAACACTTGATGTGTGTAAGTTCTTTTAAAGCACTTTGAGCTGAATTTCTAGTATGAAAGGTATAAAGCAGCTAAAGAGCAGATATTTCCCTCATGAGTTGGTAGAGAGCAAAAACAGAACTAAAAGAGAGAGAATATTGGTCTTACATTCAGCAGGTGGACAGAAACATGATTCCACCCCCCACCCCCCACCCCCACCCCACCACACACACACTGCTTTAAACTAAACTCTCCTCCACTCACTCAGTCAACATAATCCATTTTTCTGGTTAGTCATCTGTACACACTCTCCAGCTCTCACACACACCGCTGATATGAAGGCACATTCCTTCCATTCCCTCCATACCTCTAAGACCCTGACTGACCAGGTATACTCTTTAACTTTCTCTACATCTTCCTCCACCATTCACTTTGTTCTTCTTTCAATTGTTGTGGATCCTAAAGGGGACGTACCATACTTTGTGATTTTCTGTTATTTCCATACTGTATTAATGTTATATGTTAAACATTGTCAAAGACCAAAAACTAGAGGTGAATGTATAGAAATGCTGCCTGCAAAAACCAAAAGCTCAGGTTTCAGCCTGCTCTGAACACATCATTTCAAGGTTACCTCTACTTCTTCCTCATGATGATGTCAGATCATCTGCACATGCCCACAAACATCCACGGAATTAAATACGAGTTTCCATTTCCATTTGAAGTTAAGAACGAAAAAAAAAGTAGTGAAATCCTGCTACAATCATTTAATTATGTAGCCTCTGTATCCAGCATCCAGAAACTGGCCAATCAGAACAGAGCGGGCTCATCTGAAGATGGCCCTTAAAGAGACAGGAGCTAAACGGCCTGTTTCAGACAGAGGCTGAACTATTTTACATTACAGCTAACCATTAGCATACTATACGTTTAAGGATGTATTTCTTACCTTCCAGGAAGCTATCTGTTATCTGTTAAAATCAGCTTACTGAGAGCTCCCTACAGATGACCAGTACATCACAGTACAGTTATGTTTCTGCCCAAGTTCACAGTATCATCATGTGGTGACTTGTTTTTTTAGACCTCCCTCTGCTGGTGTGTTCAAGGTCCTCCTCCTAACACTATTTTCAATCCAGGAAACAACTACATATCCATCATCCTCTTTACAACAGACACATGTGCTATTGTTTGTTTTATAGGTTTGACATATGGATACAGTAACTCATAGAAAAACTTTCTGAAAACTTTTTAAAGTTAAAACATTTGGATTTTTTAAAGGCAACACCAGAGATAATTAAATGTGACAATGACTTCCACTTCGCAGCTTTCTGCTTATCTTAGCTTCGATAGTTAAAGTGTCAAAGCTGATTTTGTTTTTTCCATTTTGGACTATTGCGGACTAGACAGTACCTACTATACATGCTGGCAACAGAGGGGGGGGGGGAGAGAGAGAGAGAGAGAGAGAGAGATGAGGGCGGGGGAGGCACATTGTGGTGATATGGGAGGGTTTCATAAACAGAACAGAAGAATCCAGAGAGCTTGACTGTAAAGATTCATGGAGCCTGGCACAGCTTGAGACTGAGACAAAACAGGAACACTGTCCAAACCAAACCAAACCAAACCTAACCTATTACACACCAGGGTTATTATAGTTTTGACATTTCCATTAGTTATTTCGTTTTTCAGTTTGCTTTTTTATTTCAGTTTAGTTTTAGTTAGTTTAACAAGTGATGAAGTAGTTTTAATTTACTTTTAATAATATTAGTCTTAATTTGAGTGTTTCCGGTATCAGGAGGAAAGCTTTGATTAGTAGAAGCTGTAAAGGATGAAATAATGCTGACACTGTGTTTGTGTTCTCCCTACTGGTACTAACTGAACACCATACAGTTCAAATTGAGAAAATGAAAATAAAAACTAAGCTGATTTGATCTGCAATTCAGTTTAGTTTTAGTTAGTTTTGCATTGTTCATTGTAGTTTTTATTTAGTTTTCGTTTTTTACAAAACTCTTTTTTCAATTTTTATTTCAGTTAACTAAATAATTTTTTCAATGCTAGTTTTAGTTTTGGTCTTAGTTTTAGTTAAGTATAATAATCCTGTTAAACATTGTCCTCAGAAACATTCAATTAGACATTATATAACTGCCAACATCTGACCAATACTGTAACTTCAATCACAATTATTATAAAAACATTTTCTACATTTAAAAACAATCAATGCAGCTGTTCAAGATCAAATTTCACCCATTATTTACATTGGAGCTGTAAAAACACCATATACACATTTCTTTGAGCTGGACTTTTCCTAATGTGACCCACAGTATACAAAAATAAAAATAATTTTTTTTAATTTTTGTGCAGCTGATGCACATTTTTATATATGTAAATGTACAAATTCGGTTTATTCAAATAAAAATAAATCAGAAATCAGTACTCAAACATGATATTGTATTCATCATATTCTATCAAATGTTCACCTGGACCATAAAATGATTGTGAATGTGTTTTTCCATTTGATTAATCAAACATTTATTAATGACTGATGGAGAATTTATGAATATGAATTGTTGTGACTAATTATGAGTCAGAATATGAACAGTATGTAAGGGTTCATTGTAAATATTAAATTCTTTTTCCAGAGGTCAACCAGAGAAAGTTCAGTTAGTATTTAAATATTATTAAGTTTTTTGGGGGTTTTGTTTTTGGAGTGTTTTGTTCACAATTTGTAACAATTATATTTGACCATACTTATTAATGTTTCTCATAGTACAGTCAGTGTGACAGTATTACAATTTTGATATGTGACTCATGACCTCTGATGCTGCTGTTTACAGGACTATACTTTAGCTGCTTGAGCTAACATTAGCTTCACAGACTGTCAGGATGAGATGCTTCACAGTCTTGAATCCTGGAAGCTCACATTCACAACTTTTAAGCTTAAAACAATAATATGCATTTTTACCGTTTACAGCAGTTTACCATTATTCAGTCATTCTATAAATAAATACTTAAATAGTCAGCTGCTAACTAGCCAACTAGCTGTCTGAAAATGAGACTCAGCTGAAGCTAGTTGTTTTTCTTGACAGACTCAGCACTGATAGGACAGTTTAGTCTCTATCTCTCTCTATATATCTAACCTGGGCATCATGTCATGTAGAGATCGCATCAACCACAATTTCATCTTGTATTTTCGTCTAGCAGAACACTTCTAAGATCATTCTTTTGCCTCATACAGCAACAGCTCTTGTGATTTTAAGATTGCACTCTGGATTTGGACAAAAAAAGCACAACTGTCCAGATCCTTACTTACTGTCTGGACTGCACATAGTGGGTGATGTTTGCTTGTCAGCTGTCTCAGTCTTATACGCTCAATCCTGATGTGGTTTCTGTTTCTTTGTCTAACATAACCTCCATCCAGACCCTGCCTTTTGTGCCCAAACTTGAATTTACTGACACAATGATAATGACAAGTACTAATAATATTTCAAGCTGCTGTTAAGTGACGTAAGAAAGCACAATATTTGTCAATGTTAATAATTTCACATTCAAATTGCTGTATGTCATATGTTTCTTCTGCTTGGGCTGGCTCCTGGATTGGGTGAAATAAAGGTGGAACTCAGCCTTTCTATCTGGGTGTCTGTGTGACCTGATTTTTTTCAAATTATTTTTACCCTTATCCAGGGAATGTTAATAGAGCTCCACTGCCCTGCTTCATATATTTAGAATGTCACACTTCTACACTGGGAGTCTCATCTAAAAGGAGGAGAAGCAATTAAATTCACAGTGCCTTGCTCATTAGGTGGGGAGTGGATCATAATATTGTGTTTAATACACTTCACACTTTGCATGCTCCATTGGATGACTATGCTTAGAAACTCAAGTTTGTTGTATGTCCTATCTCTATTGGCGAAGGTTTATCAGCAGTTAACAATGCATGGCCCCTGTTGGCACGAGGATTTAAGTGGCCAAAGTGTCTCCACACACTGATATCTTCTTATCGGGTTTATTAGCAACAGCGCTTCACATGAAAGGTTGGTTCAGCAGTTCATGTTTAAAAAGAAAATAAAGATACTGGGCTTCTGTGCACTGACCAGGATATAACCTCTTAATAGTTAATAGTGTTTTTTCATTACCGACCTATAACCTGCAGCTTCCCATAACTTGAACCTTTTGAGAAGGAACAAGTGGTCAGTTCAGCCTGATTCAGCTGTTACATTTAACAAAGCTGTTAAGAGTTCAGATGCATGTCATTGAGAAGTACACCTCTGGTCAATATCTCCTGTCCACTGAATACTATTTTGTCTGTTATTAAAAAACAACTTCCATATTTAAAGAACAAACTGCAACAAAAGTCAGCACACCCTTCATTAGTGAGACTCCATTCTTTTATGTTTCAATATTTGGTATGGCCTGTCTTTATTTCTAAACCGGTTGGATCCTCCTGGGCCTGGATCATATGAGTCTAGAACAAATCTGTGGAGAGATGTTCTGTCATTCTTCACAGATGATTCATATCAGCTGTTCTTTGCTGGAGGGGTTTTGTTGTCATTTCTTCCTCTTCAAAATACTATAAAGGTGTTCTGTTGGATTCAGGTCTGGGGACATACTTGGCCAGGTCATAGTTTCCGCACATAGTTTGCACATTTTGTCATGTTGGAAAATTCCTCTTCTGCCAACATTCTTGACGCTGGTTGTCATCTTTTCATTCAGTATTCAGGTATACAAACTTGCATTCATGGTGTCATCTATAAATGTCTCCTCTACACCTTTTGCACTCATGCAGCCCCCATATCAGCACCCTCCATCCTCCATGTTTCACAGTTGGCAATACGCAGTAGTCCTGACCAGGTGCACGCCAAACATGCTGGAACCCATCTGATGCAAACTAATTCATTTGGGGGGGGGGCCGGGGTTCTGAGCAAAGAATGTGCAACAATCAGACTTCTTTTTACGTTTGGCAAAGTTAAATCTTGCAGCTTTTTACCATTTTGTGAGCAGTGGTTTTCTTTTTGGTAGTCATCCATAGAGGTTGACTTCATGCAACATCCTTCGCACTGTCTGAGCAGTCACTGAAACACCAATTTCCACAGATAATCTTGGTGCCAGGTCAGTTTGTTTTTAATGACTCCACCCTCAACATACTACAATAATTGTAAGACAGTATAACATTGAATCACTCAACATTTCAGTGATATTGGACAGGGGGGTATTCAGTTTTATTATATACTTTAATGTATGACACGAGAATATTAAAGTCTGAAGTTTAAAAAAGGCCTCGCCATAACATAAGTAAAACGATGGCTACAGTCAGTAATACTGCATTCAGACTGAAAACAGTCCAGTGTTAAAACAATGCAAGGAGTGTGCTGTTTGAGGTTCCGGTGAGACAATGAAATACAATCCAGGAAGTCCAGTTGGAGCTACAGATTAATGAGTTTAAAGGCTTATCAGATGCCAAAACACTACACACTGGTCTGTAACATTCAGATGGGATTTTACAACTGTGCAAAGTTATTGCAACTGTTTTATTTTTCATTGTGATGGATGTGAGGTAAACAGTCGAATATGATGAATATGGTGTCAGCCTAAACACACCATCAATGGTAAATAGACTGCACTTATATACCACGTAAGACATCTGCTACATGAGCCTTAGCATTTACGCCTGCTATTATTAAGCACTTTTTTTCACATTGTGATTTGCTGTCAATATGCAAATAACCTGGGCAGGACTGGTGGACTAGTCGACCAACATGGCGTGTCTCAGATCATGGGAAGTAATGCTGTAAGTGGGCATCATTCATTCTTTGTGTGTCAAGACTTTTTGCAACTACTACTGCTTGTAAACATGTAGCTCTTGCCAGGCGTGCAGAAGATCACCCAAGGATCAACATCTGGAGTTGGGAGGTTTGGGGTGTTGGTCTGACCCATCTAATCTGGTTCTGAACATATTGTATCCTGAGTGCATTTAAAACTTGTTTTGTAGTTTTTTTTTCACAACAAAAGCTGTAGTGAGGTTATCTTTGCTGAGAGGCTTTTATTTTGAAGCAGCAGCAGGAAGGGTTGATTTTGCATGAACAAGAATACTAAAAAATAATGGAAAGTCAGTTGCATCTTGCTCCTGGTCTATATTATCACTATCTAGTACTCCTTCAGCTTGATTTGTATGCGTTTAGAATAATCCACTGTAAGTTTATTCACACAGCAGCTCAGTACTGTACAACACCAGCTGATGAAACTATGAAACTAAAATGTGTCATTGTGGTGAAGTAGAGTGAGCTTGGTAATGAGCTGACAGACTGTTCCTACTTCACTAAGCACCACATGACTCTCTGTGTGTGTGTGTGTGTGTGTGTGTGTGTGTGTGTGTGTGTGTGTGTGTGTGTGTGTGTGTGTGTGTGTGTGTGTGTGTGTGTGTGTGTGTGTGTGTGTGTGTGTGTGTGTGTGTGTGTGTGTGTGTGTGTGTGTGTGGACCCCTGTCAAGTGGGGACTTTCTGGTTAATCTCCAGCTGGCCAATAAGCAGCTTAACTGTCACTGGAGTGCAGCAGGCTAATTACTGGTTTGTGGACAATCTTATATGGTTCAGAGTTGCATATTATATATACACTGAAAATAACTATATTAATATTCATGTTAAAATAAGCTGGAGGATTGTTGTGTTTTGAAGTCTGGATGCTGATGTATTGAACTGATTATATTACTTCTTATCTAACGTTGAGTGTAGACGTCAATGTTTGAAAAAGTGCAAGTTGCTCAATTTTAATCAGAAGTATTTGATGTGCCTGAATTTAACTGCTAGAATAAAAATGTGATGTTCCAATCCTCTCCTTGTGTAGCAATACAACACACAATACAGTTTACATTGTAGCTGCAGGGGGGAGCAGGTGCACTGAGGGGAAACTGTGTCATTAGGTTAACCCTTCATGGATACCTGTGAAAGTTAAGCTGCAGCACGGTCAGGTAAAGACACACAGATACACAGAGCAGGGGAACTGATGGGATGGTTTAATCTGTGTCAACATATCCAATAGATCCAAAATGTAAGCAAGAATAAGAGTCATGCTGGCAGCTCTGTGAGACACTGCAGTGATTCAAGCTAAATGAAACAATATGAATGTCTACAGTTAATTATAGAGTGATCCATCCAATCATCAGTGTGATAACTGAAACTGGACCAAAGTGGTGGACTGACTGACACTGTCACGTCTACAGCCTTACTGCTAATCTGGCTATCACAACTTCAGTTTAAAAACACTGATATTAATACCAAACCATGTCTCAGTGTGTTGTGTGCAGTGTGAGCCATCAAGTAAGGATATGCCAAATTAGACTTAGGACTCATTTGGATCCGCGCCCCCCAGCCTCCGGGTGAGGCTAGGAGGTGATTTGGGCACTTGGTAGGGATCCTCCTGGCACGTCCAATTAGTAAGGGACCCTGGGACAGACCCAGAACACGCTGGAGGGATTATATCTCTCTCCTTGCTTTGTAACGCCTTGGGATCCCCCTAGGAGGAGCTGGTGGGCGTTGCTCTGGAGAGGGATGTCTGAGTTTCATAATGCCTCCACAAGTGTGTGGATAAGTGGTGGAAAATGGATGGATGGTTGTAATAACTCGGAGCCCCAGCATAAGAATAAATAATGCATCATGGAGGTACAGTAGGTACCTATTGAAACTATTGTACCTTGAACTTGAAGATCAGCTTGGATCTGTATTGTAGTTTTCTAGGTTCTTTCTCAACCATTCCAGCAATACTTCTGTTCAATCACGGACACAATGTCCCCTTGTGACCACGTCCAGAGATGTTGGCTACACTTCACTGGACCTTAAACTTCTTAATTATATGGGCAGCAGTGGGCAGCATCTCTTTGGAGACGGTCTTCTAACCTTTACGTTGACCATGCTTGGCTATTACCTTTTTCTAAGGTCTTCAGACATGATCAATGTGATGCACACAGTGGTACAAAACACAAGAGAGAGTCATTTTCTCCTTTTGAACTGACTGCACAATAGGGCTGAAGAATTAATCAAATTTTGATCACGATCTCGATTTTGGCTTCCCACGATCAAATTAATGTGATCGAGCGATATTGAAAATGTGTCCTCTGTTCACAGAGCGCTCTGCATCAGAGCATTTTTTCCACTGCGAAGCAAATCAAGCGCTCCTTAGAACACCGTCTGATCTTGTGCCTGCGTGAGCCAATCAGAGCTGCTCCCTGCACCGCGGAAGCCTGAGGTTTCTTGGATGAAGACTGAAAGAGTAACGCGTGATGCGCTGCATTTATAGTCACACAAACACACGCACACGCCCGCAGTCACTCTCTAGTGTGCGCTCTTGCTCGCTCCAGATTCAGGGACATTATATCTCATTTGTGGGCGTCAGGGAGCCACTATCAATATGCGGGAGACTCCCGGAACGTCCGGGAGAGTTGGGTTATCTGAAATAAATGATTATGAATATTATTATTACCAATTTATTTTGATGTAAAGATTTGCACATTAAAGAGCATAAGGAGCAATATGGTTGTGAAAGCATTTATATTTATGACAATAAATATATTTTTTGATATAATCGTGATTCTTAATCGGGATCTCGATATTGATCAAGATTAAAATATAAATATTAGTGGCTGAAACTACAAAGCAACGTGTCCACAGTTACTTTTCCACAATGCAAACTGACTATTAATTACTTTTATTCATTTAATTGAAATATTGGTGATCGAAGTTATAGTTTAGCTCCATGGCTGATGACATCCCTATCCAGATGTTTTTGGTATGTAATTCATGTTAAATCATTTTTGTTTTTATTTCTGTGACGGTGCAACAGCTGAGACAGCGTTCACAGCACGGGTCATTTTTCCTCATTCTTTGTCTTTCTCAGGACCTTTAATTCCACTAACACTAAATAATAATCTGTGTTTCTGTTGATTTATTTCTGAGAGCGGGACCTCAGTCTGAGAGCTTGTAAAGTTCTTATTCTTAGTCTTTATGCCATTTTCATGAATGGAGCTTCTCCACAACCTGCCGGTCGTCTGACCTCATATGGTATTTTGGGGGCGTCATTCATGTTAATTTACTATTCTCGGGAACGCGCGTTCATTTAGAACAGGTGGGATTCATCATGTTTACGAAGGTCATTTACTACTGTTTCCTGGTGATACGAGTATTTGATAAATCCAACATGGCACCCTCATAAATTCCACCTCACGAAAAAAGTACGACAGATTTAAGAAGAAAATACGAACATATTCTTGCATCTGGCCCATTATCTTGTAATTCTAACACTGTTCAGGACGAATGGTGTATTATTTTAATATAATGCAAGAGTAGCAATAATTCCGGGCACGTCTATATAAAGAATGATGAACATAGAGGTAATTATATGTATGTATAATGAGGATGGACACAGAGGTAATTATTTAAGTTGTGTATGATGGACACTGGGGTGGATAGTTGCGCTGCCATGACCAACATTAAGTTAATTGAGTAGTACTAAAGGGGTTGGACCAGATTAGCATTTTACTTCTTCCTATTCCATTGCAGATATGTAATATTTATTTAAGTATTACAGGTTCATGTACTGCTTATAAATACTAAATAAAGGAATTAAATGACAGTGTTTTTACTGCAGTAGCAGCAGACTCAGCTGGTCAGCTCCACTGTGGAGGATTTACAACCTTAGCAAACCCACAGGAGCAATAAGGCAATAAACACAGGCTTCCTCGTTCCTGTTAATCACATCACTGTAATGGTGCAGCCCGGGCGCTCCAACAGATAAAACTGATGAGTTAAGTCTGACATTAAATTTGCTCCTTGCTCTATTTCAGTGTGGTGTGCTGTGTAGTCTCTCGGCTCACAGGGGTCACAAGTAAAGAACATTATTGATTCTGATAACTTTCCACAGTTGTATCGAGTCCTGCTCAAACAAACACCTGTTTAATATCTTGGACCCTGGCGCCTGTGCAGAAGTGGATGGTATAATTTAAGTGCAGGGACGTGAGTGTCAGTCCTCCTACATGTCTGTCCAAGACAAATATGGACCAAGATTGCCATGAAATATGATATATATATTTATAGATCCTGGAGGATGATGCCAACTGGTTTTATGAGGCTGTGTGCTTCACTGCTCTACCTCACTGTTTCACACAGATGCACAAACGTAGTATATGTATATAAATATATCACCATATGCTCACTCTTTCTCTGACTCTATTTGTTGCCATGGCTTTGGTATCAGGCACTAGGCCTAGTATGTAATCCTCTGATAATCTGTCTCACCTGAACCACCTGCATGTGCAGAAAGCACCGGGGGCTGGTGGAGAGGAGGACACACACACACACACAAACACACACACGCACGCACATACATACAATCACCGAGACTGTCTTATCAGATCAAAAGAAGTTCCTGGGACAGGGAATGAGGAAACTATGGGGATTACAATAAAGAAAACAATGGTGAACGGGAACGGTAATTAATCATGATGAGCCGGGGGTTTTCCTGCTTATCTCCACTTTTAACAGCCTCATTTACAGTAGATCCAAGCAGTGAAAAACATAACACTAATACCACTATCAACAAGCATCACTGACAGGCAGCTATGCTCAAGAGTCGCAATGACCTGGCCTGTTTTCATGTCAATTTACAGTCAATGCACACTCATTTCCTGTAACTGCTTTTCACAGCAAAAGTCCTCCAGTGTAAGGAACAACTGTAAATCACCAGTTAACTGCTGGACCAGTGCTGGACCAGTGCTGGACCAGGACCAGTACTGAAATAAAACCTGCATTCAATAGACTTTTAGTTTAGGAATAAGAGACAGACAAGAGGTCAGGAGAGGCTGTGTAGCTGTTCCAGTCACTGTAATATGTGATTACTGCAGCAGCTCTGTTATTAGTAAAAGACACTGCATGAGTCACTGTGTGCAGGTCTTCACTGCATGGACACACACACACACACACACGCTGAGTCACAGGTCAGGTCAGGTAGTACTCTGAGGTTTATTTAATGACAGTAATCCATCTTTAGTCTGTCTTTTGTTCAGTTACACCCATGTGGACCAAAGCTGACTGATGATGTTATAACAATTACACCAATAATTTAGCTCCAAATACTGACAACTAGTACTTAAAGTACTCATGATATCCTCATTTCATCCATATAAGTGCACTTTTCAGCTCAGATGGAGCGCTTTCAGAAATCAGTAAAAGTCTGATCTGTGGCTGGAGGCAGCTGCATTCAAGATTTGTTGAACCAATCATCTCGAGACTTCCTGACAAAAATCCAAGGAATGTATAAAAGAAGAAAGGTTTATCATAGGCCTGTTCCCACTGCAGGAACTTCAGGGTAATTTTACGGGGGCCGTGACCATTGGCGTGTCTCCATAGCAGGAACCGCCTCTGAAGGACAATCTCCCAGAACTTTTACATGGTGCAAAACAAGTCCCTGCCTCGGGGTAGGTAATCAGTGCGGCCCTGAAAAATTCCTGGGTGGGGCTGGAGGTTGACTCTGTGCTGATCGGGTATACAGATGGAGGACCGAGGATGGGGTGCAGGCCATGTTGGCATACTACGGCAACGAGGAGATCCAGAAGGGCTTCGCACAACGATTACACGATGATGGGGAAAGAAACCCTCTGCATCAACCAACCATTAATTTCATTATCGATTAGTTTGTTTGATCAAAGAAAGGTCAGAAAATGATGGAGAATATTGATCAGTATTCCCCAAAGTGCAAGATGCACCTTAAAATGTCTTCTTTTGTCTCAACCAACAGTCCACAACACATAGATATTCACTTTACTTTCACAGAAAAACACACAAACCACAATATTCAAATTTAAGAAGCTGGAATCAGAGAATATTGACATTTTCTTTCTTAAGAAATGCATCCAAAGAATTAATAAATAGTTCAAAATGTTAGCAATTAATGTAATAGTTGATTCATCGACCAACTGTTGCAGCTCTGAACTTGAATAACTTCAACCTGAGTCCAGCCAGAGATTGTGAGATAAGAATACTGTAACAAACACAGGATGAGAAGGAATTTAATAGAGTTTCCTTACAGGTAAATGACTCATAACTTTCACTATACAATCATAACACCGCACTGACTAACTACTGACAGGGTTTACTTAGAAATGGTCAACTGAAACTATGACACATGACATAATGACTGTACTCAAACACCTCAAGCAACACTTGAGGTGACAGCTACAATCTTTTCTTATCATCTAAACTATCTCTGTAACTTAGCTAATACAGCCAAAGTGTTAGAGGTGAGATTGCAAAAAGAATTGAAGTGATCATTTCATATAACCTTTCTCATACATTCATTTATTTGTGGCACAATAAAACTTTGCCCGCTGCAAATTGATTTTCTATTTTTGGATCTGCACACACATCGCGCTCTGATATGCTCCCAAACTAATGCACACACACTTGCACCAACACCCCCCATGCACACACACACACACACTCCTCTGAGCTGGGAGGTGCGGTCGTGCAATCTCCACTTAAACACTTAAAGATTAATGGTGCATCTACATCGCTTCGAGCGACAAAGTGTGTGAGACTTCGTGGTGCGTTCAAGTGCATCTCCTAAACTGAGAAGTCTACACTCAAATGGTTCTCAAAGGTTATTCAAAATGATAAAGTTTCTTTGTCTTTTCTGTCCTGCATCATTTGAAATAATAAGATATTAAATTCATAACAGCATCCCATCGAGTCTATTAACTAATTAAAATATTATTTCAATCTTAACCACAAATGCCAACCTCATCATAGTACTAGAGGAGAAGTCAGTCTCTGTAGAACATTTTGTACCAATCTATGAAGCAGATGTTGACATATTTCAGAGGATATGTGTTAACTTTGAAGAGCTAGATGAAAAGTCAGAGGATCACTAACTCAGTATGATTCATCATCTGGGGAACATGAATGTGTACAGTACGTACTCTGCTGTGCAGGTTTAGAAACCTCAGAAACCACCTTCCTATTTTTGACCAGTGTTTCCAGTGCTGCAGGACACACTGGCCTTGATTTAACCTCATATTAAAACACTGGCTGTGGAGGATGAAATCTTCCAAACCACAGAACACAACTTTTATTTCTAAGGGAGCTAACATTTGGAAAAAAACTTTGGGGGAATATTCTTTGCTTCTGAGCCCTGCCTATATGAAGAGTCAAAGTCATTAACTCTCATTATAACTCTACAGTCCAGACTGGCACATATGTATGTGCGTGCGTGTGTGTGTGTGTGTGTGTGTGTGTGTGTGTGTGTGTGTGTGTGTGTGTGTGTGTATGAGTCTATACGTGTGTATGTCCATGTCTGAGAGTTGTGTGTGTTTGTTAATTGGCTGTTTGTCCAGTTATTCGAGGAAGTCTAGTCCACCCGAGGAAGTCATTAACTTCAAAGGAACGTGTGTGCGTCTATATGTGTGTGTGTGTGTGTGTGTGTGTGTGTGTGTGTGTGTGTGTGTGTGTGTGTGTGTGTGTGTGTTTGTGTAACAGAGAGGGGCAGAGGCCTGAGGCGCTCCAGAAATCAGAATGCATGCTGGGTAAACAATGTCAGGTTGGTTTTGGGCCTCAGAGCTGGTTTATGATCATACACACATGCCTCACACTGACCCTTCCTCTGTGCCTCTTCACTTCAACAGTACTGAGTGTAATGTGAGATGCTTGGGGAGTCTATTATTGGCTAAAGTGTGTGTGAACAGATAGTCATTCAGGGTTTCATTCACATATATTTTCCATCTATGAGATGCAAGTCACAATAAAGATTTATATATACTATTAGATTTTTTACTAGATTCAAAAGGGCCAAACTCTGTATAATAAGATACTGTATGGTATAATACTGTATGTTATAGTACTGTATAATATAATACTATATAATAGGGCTGGGCAATTAATCGAAAATATACCGAAACCGACATTTAGACCCTCTAACCGACGTAATCTTACTCATGTCGGTTATTTCGGTTATTACTTTCCCCGTGCTGTCCCCTAGGGGGAAGAGAAAAAAAACTCGCCGTGTAAGCCACGTGGCTCCGCCCCATCCATCTAGTCTGCGTTCACTCAAAGCGGAGCCATGAGCGAAGCTGATGCTGCCGACATGGAAGAGAGGAGCACAAACACCGAGCCAACGAATCAACTGGAGCAGCTTGTACCGAAACAGAGTGCCGTGTCTGTTGTTTGGACACATTTTGGGTTCAGTGCAGACGATAGTGAACAGATAGAAGTCAAGTGCAAGTACTGCAGAAAAACTATTTCAGCGAGCCAGGGTAACACCACAATCACGTTACCTAATATGAAGAGTGCATAGCTCAAAAAAAGAGGGAGACTGACAGGCACCCTACAACTAGTGCTTCCACAAAGCTACTGTCGCTGTCACAGGCGTTTACAAATGCCACACAATATGCCAGCTTTAATAGTTGAGCATTAAAAAAACATTAATAAAAATAATAACAATAAAAATAATCGTTCATTAATCGTAATCGAGGTAAAAGCTTCAATTAATTGTGATATTGATATTAAGTAATATCACCCCCCTACTATATAATATAATACTGTATAATATAATACTGTATGGTATAGTACTGTATAATATAATACTGTATAATATAATACTGTATGGTATAATACTATATAATATAATACTGTATGGTATAATACTATATAATATAATACTGTAAGGTATAGTACTTTATAATACTGTATAATATAATACTGTATGGTATCATACTTTATAATACTATATAATATAATACAGTATGGTATAATACTATATAATATAATACAGTATGGTATAATACTATATAATATAATACTGTATAATATAATACTGTATGGTATAATACTTTATAATACTGTATAATATAATACTTTATAATATAATACAGTATGGTATAATACTTTATAATACTGTATAATATAATACTGTATGGTATAATACTTTATAATACTGTATAATATAATACAGTAGGATTTAGAGGATTTGGCTGGTGATTTTCTATATTTTTCATATTATAAACAAATCTCATGTTTGGATCCAAACCAACAATGATCAATAACAGTCATCATGTTTTCAGTCTCAGCAGAGAGGTTCCCTGTATTGCAGATGCTACTGAGCATGTGCAGGAACTCAGGCTATATATCACAATATCACAACCTTGGTTTTGTACTGAAGTTCTCTGAGTCATTTATAATGGAGAAGTCAGGATAATGTAACATGAGGCATGAGAAGCTACAGTGAATATTTCTAGATTCAGCATGAATGATACTTTCTGATGATATTATTTCAATGTCCACCACAAATGAACTTAAAAATCATCCACAAAAAAACTCCATCAAACTCCAAATACTGTGGGACAAACTGTCAGCAGGTGAAAGTGAAGAAAAGAAAGTGAGAGGAGCAGCTGTTACTCCTCCTGTCACTGCATCACCTGCTGTCAGGTTGAGCCAGTATGAAGCAACCAGCCTAGAAATGACAAGCATGCATGATTCTACAAACACTTTATCTTCATTACATCCAAAAAAAAACACTTGTGTCCCGATCACGTCTGCCTACAAGTAAACAGATGAGGTTGAAAATGAGCGATGTGGATCTTTTTGTCCCGTGTGACTTTGTGAATGAAGAAGATAAACGTTGAATGGAATGAAGAGCAGATGAGTGAGCACAGTGAGCTTGCCCTCTGCTCTGTATCTGTTTCATGCAGCTTGTTAGTGAAGGCCTGATCATTAGCTGAATTAGGTCTTCTAACTGTGAGAGCCCTGCAGCGGCACAATGGACCCACTGTTCAGCTCGCTCTCACGGAGCCACACACACACACACACACAGACAGAGAAAGAGTGTGTGTTTGTGGTTTCAGAGAGTATTCCCACACTCAGCCTCTACCGGTTTGTTTTTGTCACCTATTGCAGCAATATTTGAATTCCACGACCTTCTTGGCTGGAACTGAATCAAACAGGACTGATTGTTGTTTCTGACAGCAACCTGAGCGCTGTGTTTTAAAAGCTATGCCGAGCATGACTGATAGCAGAGGAGTTGTTATCATTATCAATAAATCAGACAATCCGTTTATTTCTTTCTAGTGTAAATGTGTCCAAGTTTACGACCAATGCTCGACAACTATATCAAAGTGATATCTTTCAATTCTTTACTTTGTCTGACCAACACCTCGAAAATCAAAAGGTATTCTATTTACAATATGAAACAAATAAAAGCAAAAGCAAATCTTCATACTAGAGAGGCTGGTATAGATGAATATTTATGAACTAGTCTCGCTTCTTCAATTCAGGTCTTGAGGTCTGCCTTTCCACATTTCACAGAAGCCACAGATGGAGTTTCAGATATTGAATCATAAACACACACAAACACACAAACACACACACACAGAAAAAAACTTGATACAATGCCACCATTTACAGGTGACCGAATGAACATGTAAAGCTGTTTTTCTTGCTGTAATCATTCCTCCTGTTCATACTGACCATTAGAAGATCTCTTCATTATACACTTACAATGGAAGTGATGGAGGACTAAATCCACAGTCCTCCTTCTGTGTAAACATGTATTTAAAAGTTAATGTGAAGCTAATATGAAGCTTCAGTCGTCCACATGAGTCAAATCTTCATCTTCTATGTTTCAACGTTACAGTGTTTTTAGTAGTAAAGTCTTTTTGTTACTATACTTCCACCACAGCTCAACAGGGAAACACTAAGAGGGAATTTGATGCTAAAAAGATGTAAATGTGTCAGATATCACTTGATATGACTAACTCACACTGATGAATAGAATAGAAGCTGATCATCTACTTTTTAAATGACTGTGTGGACACACTGTGGATTTAGTCCTCCATGTTTCAGTTTTCCTTGTGTCCAACAAAACAAGCAAAGAGACAGTTCATACCTGGCTTGAAATTTGGGAAACAAAAGATTCAAAACCAAAGATTTAAGATCTTTTTTTGTGTAGTGGAAGAAACATGTTTGGGATCTACAAGGACAGAAAAGTCTTTAAGCAGTCTGAAACTACCTTCAGAACAGCGCAAAGTGCTGTTCATTAATCTTCTGGGGTTTTCAGGAACTGATACTCAGCTGTGTGACTGCACTGTAGTTCACGACATCATTTTAAATCTGCCACTGACCCAAAAATCAGCATTTTACTAATTAGGGACACGACTTTTTGCCCAAATTGTACAAGCTGTCCCCGATCAACTGGTCTTAAGTCTGGTGTGTCCCTGAAAAACACACACACACACACACACACACACACACACACACACACACACACACACACAAACAAATATCTCAAACTTTTTTTTCTATCATATCCAAAGATGGAAACTTTGACCTTGTGATCCTGCTATGTGCATGGGCCCCATCCCTTACCTCCAATAAACAACTCTCACACTCACACACACACAAACACACACTTTCACCATTTCCAGTCCGGTGATACATCCTGACTCATTGTGACTTGATGAGGCTCTCAGGAGAATAGATGAATTCTAGCCAAAAATCCCCTCTCAGAAAGTCTCCAACTTGAAGATGAATACCCAAACCCCAACAATACCAAACCTGATGCAGAGTTTCTGGTACATTGTGCACTCTCACATTCATGGAAATAGAACTAGTGTGTGTGTGTGTGTGTGTGTGTTTGAAGGTGCTCGCCAACAACTTGCTGCATATTTTGGTGCCATTCGGAAATGTTCTGTCACAGTCAAACAGAGACTACAAGATGATATTTCACTGAAAAGCGCTTGACTGAAAGCTGGAACTCAAGCTGGAGGAGAGTGTAGAATTAAAAGATTTGTAAAGCCGGTTCCTGCACACACACACAGAGAGAGACACACACACACACAGACACAGACACACACAGACTGTGACAGGACTGCAGCAGACTGGACAGCTGGACAAAAGCGACATAAACAACAGTGAAAAGATGCTAACCCTCCAACCAAAAGCAGAAAACTAGCTAGTTAAATAGCAAGTTAGCAACACAGAGCCGGGTGGATATGAGCCAAGCAGAGAATGAGAAACATTTGAAAACAACGTACATGTTTGCTGCGGTGTTTTGTCTCTCCTCTCCTCTCCTCTCCTCTTCAAGCTGACACCAATCTGTTTCTTGATCCAAATAAAGAAGCACAGGCTCCACTCCAGCCCAACACGCTCGTAAATACGCTTCCTGAGCACAGTTCTTCTCTCAGTCCATCAGTGTGGCGGTGAAAAGTGTCCTGTCAAGTCACAAAGATCCACCACGTTCCCTCAATGGACGGCTTTTCTTCCATGCAGCCTGCCAGCAGCGGTAATTCAGACAGAGTCAAGCCCGCCGCAATCAATATCAAGTGCTTCCGGTCGGTATGTTCAAAATAAAATGTCAGACGCGCCAGATAGTCGCCTCACATCCGGTTACAGGCCGACAAAAAAAAACCAAAACTCCACTTTTATTAGATGTTATTTCATCTGTATTCATTTCATTCATTGCAAATTCATTTGTAAGTTTGAACCAACAGTTTGAAGGTGGATACTGCATTGTTTTAAGCAGTAGGCTTATTTTTAGGCTCTCTTTTACCTTTGGTCCAAAAAAATAGGTATAATAAGTTTATGCTTACATAATGTAGCATGCTCCTAAATTCATTTTAAAGTTGTATAAACTATCTGACACACCTGCAGCATGTAGTATTCTATAATAACAACAACAACAACAACAATAACAATAATAATAATAATAAACTTTATTTATAGATCACCTTTCATACATGGCATGGATGAAGCTCAATGTGCTTTACATAGATAAAACAACAGCAAATAACCAAATAAATAAAACAATTCGAAAAATAATTCATATAGTAAAAATAAATTAAAATGACAGTAATTAAAAACCGTATATGTTTTCAACTGTTGTTTACAGAGCTCACATATCTTAAAGCTTTAGGTAGGGGATTCCATAATTATATTATATAATAGGAGTATTTGGATAATTGGTTCCTGGTTCACTAATGAAGCTGACACATAATGTATACCTGCAGTGTGTACGGTGGCTGATGGGTAAAGTCAGCAGGATACATGAACACTATGACATCAGTGAGGGGAAGTGGGGGTTTGGCAAGTGGTTTGTGGAAATGTGATTAATAAAGTCATAAATAAACAATTCAAACTCTAGAAAGTCCACCTTAAGCCAGTTGTAGCTGTAGTAGTGTTCCAACAATGTTCCAATAATGTACAAACTGAAGGAATGTGGAGGAATGATGTGTACTATAATATCAAATATAGTACACAAAACAACATATTTTCAACATAATCTTGTTAAACCAACACTTAAATTATGAAAACACTAAAAAAAAAACAACAACAACAATAAAAAACAGTTTATTTTTTGATCCTTCAAAATGTCAATATAACAGTACACTTACATGTACATTATCATTTTTGGGCTCCACTTAATTAATGTTAAATCACAGGTGGCATCAATAGTCATTTTGACTTAGACAGTAACATTTCATTAGGGTGAGAGTGCTCAGTAGCAGAGCGCTGGTAATGACTCACCTCCATGCAATGCAACCATCATTTATGTTATTAATTCCACCTGTGCTGCTCCTGTCATGACAAGTCAAAATGTCTGGAAGGAAACGGTCAGCTTTTCAGTTTGTAGTTTTCTATTAATGGATCAAGTTAAGTGTTTCTTAATCCATTTATTTATGTTGTGTGATTAAAACCCTCGAAATGTTCTTATTTTATGAAATTGTAATATTTGCACCATTCTCTTGTCTAATTGAGAAATGATCAAATAAAAAATCGTCTATTCAGGCTGTGCTCCACCGCCATATGCTGGATATCACAAATCAGCTATTTTTCCTCCATTTCTGCACGCATTACATTTACCATGTGCGTGAAGACTATGTTACTGACAAACACCAGTGGTGAAATTCATCGTAAATACAGCAATCAATCAGTGGAGACGCTTTCAGTGTCAGAGTTTCACAGACAGACGTGACTGGATGAACCTGTTCAGGGGCCCTGGAGGAAGAATTAGCTGTTCTGCTGCATTTTGACATCCCACCTCTCCCTCTGTGTGGTATGTATGTAATATGTTGCCCAAGTTCTTATTAAGTACAGTGTACACAGTAGATGATACTATGACAATACACAACCAGAAGGCATGCTGAGTGAAAGCAGTGCTGCATTTTTGGGCCTATGCTGGTAGGAAAGTGTTGTTTCAAGTACAGGTGAGACTGTGAAATATGATCCAGGATTGAGTTTGAGTACCATATACAAGAGTTTAACAGATCATTAGATATCAAGCACTGTACTATGATTTATAATGCTGTGAGACAAGATTTCACAGCTTCATTGAAATGAATGAGGAGGAAATATTCCCTTATTTGGGAACACTGACCTCATGCACTTTACAACAGCGTATATCTTAGCACACACACACACACACACACACACACACACACACACACACACACACACACACACACACACACACAAACACAAACTAACCAGGAACAAGTATCTCCTGCTGTTGAGGAGACTCACACTACACTATACTAAAGTCATTTGCAGCCATCTAGTGGAGCTCTACTGTTACATCTTTGTAACTCATGCAACTCTCTCTGTTAACTACACTTATCTGTCCAGTTAGTGGAGAAGGCAGTGTTTTTATGCACACATTTGAGAGAGAGCGTGTTGGGGTTAGAGAGATGGAGGGAGAGAGAGAGAGAGAGAGAGAGAGAGAGAGAGAGAGAGAGAGAGAGAGAGAGAGAGAGAGAGAGAGAGAGAGAGAGAGAGAGAGAGAGAGAGAGAGACCTGGTGCTGCTGTCACCCTCAGAACAGGGGTTACAGAAGCTCCTTGATCAACTGGAGCAGTACTGCCAGTTCTTGGCCCTGGCAGTAAATCCAAAAAAAGTTATGATCTTCCCAAACAAGCCCAGGTTTCAGGAACACAGATACATTGAGCCTAGGCAGCACCGCCCTAGAGCACACGATGCAGTTTACTCACCTCACTCTAATCATTACTGCATCAGGGAGTTTCAGCATGGCAGTGAATGCACTAAAACAAAAGGCCCACAGAGCACTCTATGCTATAAAAAGAACATTTCACAAAAGAAACATCCCAATTATAATCTGGTGCAAAATATTTGACATCATAATTCAGCCTATTGCGCTGTATGGAAGTGAGGTCTGGGGTCTACTCAGTATGCATGACTACACTAAATGGGACAAGCATCCAATTGAAGCCCTACATGCAGAATTCTGCAGATCTGTATTAAATGTAAATCAAACAACACCAAACAATGCATGTAGGGCAGAATAAGGCAGTTTTCCATTAGCTCTATCTATCCAAAAAAGAAACTTAAAATTCTGGATACACCTAAACAACAGTCCCAACAACACACTCCAATTTGAGACACTAAAAACCCAAGAGATGAACCCTGAGAAGAGTCCTCTGTGCCAGCTGGTACTGAAGCTAAAACACACACACGCACGCACACACACACACACAGACACACACACACACACACACACACACACACACACACACACACACACACACACACACACACACACACATACTAACCAACCATCCATCCAATTGTATTCATATTACTGTTTGATTGTATTGTATTCTTCTTTTTCTTTTCTTTTTTCTTGTTTTTTTTAAACATTTCTGTTTCTCTTATTCTTAGTATAGCTTCGGCAACACTGTATTTAAACAGTCATGCTATAAAGAGAGAGAGAGAGAGAGAGAGAGAGAGAGAGAGAGAGAGAGAGAGATAGAGAGAGAGAGAGAGAGAGAGAGAGAGAGAGGGGTGTGTGTGTGTGTGTGTGTGTGTGTGTGTGTGTGTCTGTGTGTGTGTGTGTGTGTGTGTGTGTGTGTGTGTGTGTGTGTGTGTGTGTGTGTGTGTGTGTGTGTGCCTTTTTGGAGGCATTGGAATGCATGTCTTTATCTGTTTTAACTGTCTTGTTATTGCGTTGTCTTGTGTTTTATTTTATTTAGTTTAGTTTTTTGTTGATGTGGACCTGCGGAGGCGTCCATTAATAAAGTATTATTATATTATTATTATTATTATTATTATTATTATTATTATTATTATTATTATTATTATTATTATTATTGTTATTATTATTATTATTATTACGGCCAAGTAACCAGCTTCCTCCAGAGACATCCTTTAGCACTGCTCATGTATGTGCAATGCCAGCTTCTGATTGAGAACTACAGCTGACCATGTGTACCAACAAACCCCCCAAGTGTTATACTAATGAGAAACGGCTCAAAATCAAGCATCTCTGTGAAAGCATTTTAAGCATGGGAAGAAAGAATTGTGTTGGTTGTTATCTGTTTTCAGATACTCCCATAGAGACAAGATAAACCTCAGATATATCACAAAGCAAATCAAACTTAATCTGGCTCTCTTCAGGCGGGCTGGCTGCGCTAAACCCAACATTTTTTAAACATTTTTTAAAATTAATAAATTAATTTTTTTGATTTGGCATAATCATATAGCAGATATAAACATTTGCCCAAATAATAATGATGTTCATCCAGGTAATATCTTGTTGGGCTATAGTTCTTATATACAGTCTATTGCTATATTCTGTTTGGGTACCAGGGAATACCATGAGGTACATGCTTCATTTTACCACCAGAGGTCAGTGTTTCATTATGAATGTTTCTATGATGACGATTGTAACTCATCTACTCTTTGGAATACAACACTAGTCAAAAGTTTGGTGTTTTCCATTGCCTTGAAGGAGAAAGTGTGTCCATACTTTTGACTGGTACTGTATATGACACAATCTGTAGGTCAGTGTATAGGTCTGCAATTACACTATATTTTGAAGTACGCAAATGTTGTCCTGTATCCCTTCATTTAATTTTCATTCCATTTTAATTTTCATTGATCACGTTGTACTCAACTTTCAATGTAGTACACACATGTTCAGTTTTGTATTAATCAACAATCCACTGATAACCAGCCTAAATATACACACACATTGAAGCACTAAAATATCCTAGGGTTTTGATACTTGCTTACTAGTTGCCTGCCGTTCACATATTTGAACGTACAAAGACCTACTTAAAGGAGCAGTGTGTAGGATTTAGTAGCATCTAGCAGTGAGTTTGCAGCCTCCTTTTTAAGCATGTAAGAGAACCTGCAGTTGCCACGAAAAATATGAAAAGCCTTCTCTATAGCCAGGATTTTGTTTGTCCTTTTTGGGCTACTGTAGAAAAGGCAGCTGAACATAATGAACTCTGTGGAACAGGACCTGCTTCCTATGTATAAAGGGCTCATTCTACACCAATGAAAACACAATTCTTAGTTTTAGGTGGTTATGCACTAATTACACAGTGTTCCTTTTCATATTTATTTATTCAAATATTTTATTTTCTAGCTCACATTTTCACTCTTACTTCTCTTTGGAGAAGCTCTTTATGAAAGATAAATAACCCAATGCTCTTTACATAAAGCATTACACCATGGGAGTTTTTGCCATGGATTTATAGTATATTTTCATACATTTAGTTTTGAAAATGATACAGACTCACAGCCAGGCACACCTCACATCCCAACATACATACATTCTGAATAACCGTTCATGTTATTAACATCTTCCAACTACTCCTGAATATTTATGATCACGTCTGCAGATCAAAGACAACCTACATTATTCCAAATTCCACCCCAAAGCCAAATGAAGACATTATGGGTATGAAAGTGAGAAGAGGCAGAAATAAAAACCTTATGTTCACCTGCACACTATTTAATAATAAGGCCTATGGCTCGTCTAAAATGTGTACATGATTCCTGTGGGATATCTTATCTGAGCCTCGGTGCGCCTGCGTCTGATAAGCATGAAATATGAAAGACTGCAGCAGCACTTCTGAGGAATAATGGATGACATTCCAGCTCTTGACATGTGTGCGTGGGTGTGTGGTTGAATTGAAGTGAAAGGCCTCGTTAATGTGTATATATACATATACATGTATACAGTATGTGGAATTGCATATAAAAGATGTAATCCCAAATGTATACTTGTATGTGTGTGTTCCTATAGTACCTGCCTGTACAGTGATTAGTAGCTAATAGGTACATTGAAGTGTTTCACAGTGTTTTTCCTGCTGCTTACTCACACATTCACACATTCACACATTCACACATTCACACATTCACACATTCACTCATTCACACAGCAGCAGCAGTGGTTCTATTAGCCTAGTGGTTTTAAATCTAATCAGTGCATTGTTGTAACCACATTTTGAAATATTGGAATTTTCATGTAATATTGTCATTGCTTTACATTTTCATTTTATTGTTTTTAGCTAAGTTCAGTTTGCACTTAGCACCTGAACCAGTAAAGCCACTGAGGATCAGTTGAGTCAGCTTGCACTCCATGGGGGTAACACACCATGAAGAACAATTTGGGGTTCAGCATCTTGCCCAAGGTTACTTCAACATGCAGACTTCAGGAGTCAGGGATCAAACCACTGATTAGGTGGATGTCCCACTCTGTCTCCTGAGCCACAGCCGGCTGCAGTAGTGAACCACTAGCTGGCTGACAGAGTGTGACAGTGTCAATCAGGCCTGTCACAGAGGGATCAGTGTGGTTTATAACATGGATTTCTTGCACAGATAGTCTACTCACTATCAGGTATAGCACAACACATGATTACACTATATAGAACAATCAAGCTGGAACAACAGAAAGCACAGATCTCCCCATATGTCCCACTGCAATTATTTCACATTGCAATATTTGGATTTTAATTGACAAAAAAATACATTAAACTGAACTATTACTGTTAATATTGACTGTTGTATACTTTTAAGTACACTCAAATATCCCTACTGTAATATTGTATTGAGAAGATATTTGAGTCAATCCAAAAAATATACTTCATTATAGTATATGGAAATACACTCTAACTGTACACTTGTGTATTGTTTTATAGTGCACATAAGAGTACACTAATGTACACTCCAGGTCGTATTGTTATACTTATTTCAGTACATTGAAGTACTACCAGAGGAATTATACTTTATACTTATACTTCAAAGTAGGTTAGTGAAACAGGATTTTCAGACTCTTAAAATTAGTACCAAAAAAGGTCATTCATATATACATATAATATATGTCAAGTATATTTTGGTATTGGGAATTGAAAAATGATACCTAACCCTAACGTTTTGGAAAGGGGGTTGATTATCTTAGAACACCATGGACCCACTTGACTTGACTGTATACAGACTACCCATAAGGACATATGTATATAATATATATACATGACAGCAATGTAAAACAATACAAAGGTACTGTGGCCAGAAATGGTGGCATGGTAGGTGACTCGCCACCAGCCAACCTGGTAGGTAACAGAAGTGTTGGGTGTTTTCTAGTCGGATAAGTTTGCACAGTTTTTGTTGTGATGGGTGCCAGTTGTCTGTTAGCAGGAGAGAGGCAAGCTACTTGAGGAGCATGCAAAAAATTGTCACAAAAGAAGAACTCAAGCCAAGTCCTTCACATACATGTAGAAACTGGACCGCAGGCTAATATAGGCAATAAAGAGAGTCTTTTTTTTTTAAGTTGTATTACATCCCGCTCATTAATTTGCAATTTAAAAAAAGATGAATCCATGTAATTTGCTAAGGGAGCTGGATACAGTGCTGTTGCTTACTTCCAATGCTGCCAGGGGCCACTGTGGTATTGCAGCAAAAAAATCCCCTGTGGCCCAAAAAAAGTATTTTCCCCATAGATCCATATACTATTATAAAAGAGACTTTTTATGTATAAAAGTGTTGACAGGACACCTCCAAACTGCAAACGAGGTCAGTTATTACTGAATCAATATAAAGCAATTGCATTGAAAATGAGTCACGGTTTTAAAGTGTTTGATGCAGTCAAACTGGTGACATGTAGTGAGCAACTGTTGGATGGATTGTTGTTTGTTCGATAAAGCCTTGACTATTAAAAAGTGATCAATTTGAAACAGTCTACAGCTCTGTGTTGGCAGACTGAGAAGACTCAATACTGTGTTAAATAGTTTGCTTTTCACCCTGCGTAGTTTCTAGGGCCGTCCTCCAATCAGGATACTCAGAGTTGGCACTTCAGACTGATATATTGGCTCAGAAGCGGGATTTGACATGTGCTTGTGTTTCATGCATTTTCTTATACAGTATACAGTAAAACTCAACGTTATAACAAACCTTTATTTAATACCTCATAATCATTTCCCAATTATTATGAGAAATATTATTCATGGCTCCACCCAGTTCAAGTGTGATGTTCCAGCACACCTGCAGAGCAGCCGTCCCACACATCAGTCTGAACACTCAGGCACCAGAGCTGAGAGTGTTGCTCTGCTGTGCATCACACTTATTTATTTAGGTCATTTAAAGACAAGACTGTAAAAGTGAACCCTGTCATGCTATCACTGTGCTGTTACTCTGCTTTATTATATTTCATTGTATACAGTGATACAGGTGTTTAGGGGGCAGCCCTTGTCGTTTTTGACCTCTGCTATGGAGCATTTTTTTTATGATGGTGCTCATCTTGTTAGTTTTATATGCATGATGCATTACACACACTATTCCACTAATCTACAGGTGGCTGTAATGTGCCAAGAAACACAGAAAATCATTTTTTAAGTCATTGAACAAGTCTCAGTGTGCCATCTGCCACCTTACTTGACACTTTCCCCACAAGCTTATTGAACTGAAGTGAGAAATGTGAGGATGAGAGAGTGTGTATGTGTGTGTGTGTGTGTGTGTGAGTTCATGCATGCACGTGTGTATGTGGCTGACAGGCTATAGAACGTGAAGAGCAATCTGCGCTCCTCACCGGGGGTACCGCTCGACACCGATACACAATAACACACGCAGCTGATAAGTATGCAGACCTTGTCTAGACTGCATCAAGAAACTTAACACCCCCCTTCTCTCCCTCTCTCCCTCCCCCCCCCTCTCTCTCTCCCTCCCTCTCTCTCTCTCTTTCCGTCTCTGCATCACTGCTTTGGGATCTCCAGCATCCAGAAAGAGAAAGAGAGAGCAGAGGGAAACCCCACCTGGCGTCCTCCGATCCAAAAGATAAGGCGAGTAAATAACCTCTCTGTCCATTTCAGTTCATTATTAAATCTCAATCACTATAACTATAATCACTGTAATATGCATTTCAGTTGGTGATGTTCACATTCATATTTTGATGAATTGATTTATTCTACTTTTTGAGGAAGCTTATTTTACAGCCTGAAATCATCATTGAAAATGTTTAGTGCTGCTTACAGATGATGATGATGATGATGATGATTGAAATGAATAATCTAAGCACTTTCAGGCATGGAGCATACAGCAGATTAAGTACTAAACATCATGTTGGCAAATTTTTTTCCATATTTAACAACCTGATTTTTTTTTTAAATGATGTAATTAGCTGCAATTATGATCATATGAGTGACATCAAGTCATAAGTGTGAGTTTTTTCTGCCAGATACTGGTCACAGATCTCTCCAGCTGTTACATAATATGCTTCCTTGTGTACTGAGGTGGAATACTAAACAGCTGGGCTGGGTAAGTCAAACAGCTTCCACTGACCTTTGAGTCCTGTTATTACCAGTAACCTTTATTTTATCTTATGTTTATGAGTTTCACATATATGAAAATTAGTGATGTGGTATGAATGGTGATGTCATGATGTATGTACTCATATATACATGCACTCAGCTTTCAGGTAACTATCATGGGATGTGTAGTGCAGGAGACAGAGTACTTTGTTTACTCTTTGTTCATATGATGTGTATGTACAGAAGAGAACTGTACTAAAATAGGCATACATTGTTCAATAACTGTGATATGTGTGTATTGTGTGTGTACCTTTCCAGCAGCTTATCATTTGTAGCTGGCAGATGGATGTTTCATAGAGACACTAGAACTGGTTTGTCAAGTGGCTTCTCTACATCACAATGCAACCACAGCCTAGTACAATGTTATATTGCCATTATTGCCTATAGTCTGTTCATTCACCTACACTTTATTTATTGAGGAGTGTTCAGTATCCTTGAAGACTGGGGATAGGGATTGATGGGAATTCTCTACTTTTTTTCTTCAACCACTTGAATCTCTGAAACTGAATTTCAATCATTACAGAAACTTAAAGCTTAACTTTAAAAACATCCATGAAGTGAGTTAAGATGTGTTATCACACTGTAAATGAAACTAAACTAAACTAAGCTAAGCTAAACTAAGCTAAACTAAACTAAGCTAAGCTAAGCTAAACTAAGCTAAGCTAAACTAAACTAAGCTAAACTAAACTAAACTAAACTAAACTAATGTAAACTAAACTAAACTAAACTAAACTAAACTAAGCTAAACTAAACTAAACTAAGCTAAACTAAACTAAATTAAACTAAACTAAGCTAAACTAAACTAAACTAAACTAAATTAAACTAAACTAAGCTAAACTAAACTAAACTAAACTAATGTAAACTAAACTAAACTAAACTAAACTAAGCTAAACTAAACTAAACTAAGCTAAACTAAACTAAATTAAACTAAACTAAGCTAAACTAAACTAAACTAAACTAAATTAAACTAAACTAAACTAAACTAAGCTAAACTAAACTAAATTAAACTAAACTAAACTAAACTAAGCTAAACTAAATTAAACTAAACTAAGCTAAGCTAAACTAAACTAAACTAAATTAAACTAAACTAAATTAAACTAAATTAAACTAAATTAAACTAAACTAAACTAAATTAAACTAAACTAAGCTAAGCTAAACTAAACTAAACTAAACTAAACTAAGCTAAACTAAACTAAATTAAACTAAATTAAACTAAATTAAACTAAACTAAACTAAACTAAACTAAATTAAACTAAGCTAAACTAAACTAAATTAAACTAAATTAAACTAAACTAAACTAAACTAAACTAAATTAAACTAAACTAAACTAAACTAAACTAAACTAAACTAAACTACAATTAACTTTCTTGTACTGAACACATACTGAAAAAGAGTCTGTGATTGTGCCATGGTTATGTTACCTAACCATTGTTGTTGCCATGGTAATGACTTGTCAATCACAATGTAGCCACATCCTAAAGCACACTCTGCCTGATTGTTGAAACCATAAACTCATTATAAGGCTGTTTACTGAGGTAATAAATCAAATGAGAAGTAAGGTCATATTCTCATAGACTTTCATACAATGACTTCTTTTTGGAGCCAGTGGAGTCGCCCCCTGCTGGCCATTAGAAAGACTGCAGCTTGAAGTCACTTCCACATTGGCTTCTCTTTATAGACCTGGGATCAGTGGTGTAGTCCAGGGTATACGCGGGTATATAGTGTATACCCACTTATTTTTCAGTCAGCATTGCGTATACCCACTTCTATACCCACTTCAGTAGTATCTGCGAGCCAAATTGCCCATTTTTTTCCTAGGATGGTGAAGCCATGACCCACGCTAATCGACACATTTACTTTTACAAGTTTACTTTAAATGATTTGTCTTTAGGATATGCAATGAACCGGTTAGTTTAGGTAGATTGCTAGTTTGGGTAACAGTGCAACACAAATAATACAACATGTTGCCAGTGAGATGCAGAGCAACATGTCAGTAGCATTATAGCATCATCCTTAAATTAGCTGTCCTAATTGACGAGGCATCTTCTTTAAGTCACAAAGCTGTCATGACAGTTTCTATTAAAGCATCAATTCAAGAAGAGAGCACTTTTGAGTTTATCTGATTGATTTTGATGTGTGGAAGAGAATGATATGTGTTTTATGATCTAAGGTGAAATATGAACAAGGATGCATTGTCAAATTCAGGTCTGAAGTATTTATTTAAATATATGTTCAAAAAATAAGTGAAACACCATGTTTGCCTCATTTATATTGTACATTCATGCAGGCTGCCTGTGTGACCATTAATACCTACAAACTGCTCCTGATCCAGTCATGTTAGTTTTATAATAGCGGCACATCTGGCCCACACTATCTGTTGCAAATCAGCTGTTCAAAGAGACAGTTTACAAAAGAAACTACTGACTTGCCGAGTGAGAGACTAGGTGTCATTCCTTATTCCTTAATAGTTCACTCAAAATGCATAGTTGTCTCTCACTAGTCTGTGGGCCAGTATTAGTTTAGTCATTTCATAATCCTTCCTCCTTGAGATCAAGCAGCAGAAATGATGTGACGATGAGCAAATACTACTGATGGATTTTTGGGTAAACTAAATAGAGTAGTCTTACATGTCACTGTTTGTAAAACAGGGCGTTTTTCTGGGCTGCGTTAAAAAAGGGCAAAAATTGAGAGTATACCCACTTCTCCAGGGACCACTACACCACTGCCTGGGACTATATAATTAGTAGCTAATAATTAGCTGAAAGACAGTAAAATGCTTTTTAAAGTGGAGGGGAACTGGAGTGTTGGATGTTTGTCACTATGAATGACCTCTTTCACTTGACACAGTCATTGCCACTACAAACATATTGATTAGTGCAGCTTTAAGTGTAGTGGAAGCTACACACATCTGTCACAACCTCTGTGTATTATCTATTAAATCATCGTTTGCTTCTACGGGGGGGACTGTGTGTGAACACTCAAAGCTGGAGTGGATAATTGGTGATTAGTCAGTTGGTGATAAGGTATGTGAGATTAGATATGCAGGATCGCTGTTGTATGAAGAGTGTGTGTGTGTGTGTGTGTGTGTGTGTGTGTGTGTGTGTGTGTGTGTGTGTGTATGAGTGATTGCCCAATCTAATTCAAAGCTGATCACCCTGCACACAGCCTAATGCCAAAAGTGAAAAGTCATACATTTTTCTTGAGGAATGCTCAAAATCAATTTCTACAATGGATGCAGAGTGTATTTCTGTTTTGCACTGAGTCACAAAGCTCCCAGTGCATTCATAAATTATAAGTTAAACAAGCTGACAGACTGCAGCAGAGCAGACGAGGTAGAGAGAGAGAGAGAGAGAGAGAGAGAGAGAGAGAGAGAGAGAGAGAGAGAGAGAGAGAGAGAGAGTGAGAGTGAGAGAGAGAGAGAGAGAGAGAGCGAGCCCTATTTGGGTTTGGCCTGATTTATAATGCAAGGAAGAAAAGCAGGCAGGGAGGGTAATTGAAGAAAAGAGAGATGGAGAAGATAGAGGGAAGAGGAGAGAAGGGTGCGGGAAGGCGAGGGTATAGGTTTGGTTTTAACCTTGGTAGGGTTAGAGATTTTTTTTGTCAGATGGCCAATATAATTGTGTATGTGCACTTGTTCTCTGTCACTCTTTTCTCTTTCCTAGGCACACTCTGCAAATTGTTCACTTTGCTGACTATGTATTTGCTCACCTTTCACAGATTTTTATGTCATTTTATTGATAGACTACTTAACTATAAATCTGAGACCCAAATTAATATTTAAAGACAACATAGACTGTCGCAATAAATGTTACAGTTACTTGTAATGGTAAAATGTATAGGAACCTGTAGGTAAAATACAGCAAAATGATGTCACCTGGTTAAAAAACAACAACAAAGTAAAAACTACAAGTTTGAAGCTCAGACTCCAAAATGACAGCTCAGAACACAGGAATGTATGAAATAAGTCATTTTTTGGCATTGGGGTCAAAAAATGTAGTTATAATGGGTTTCAATGGGGGCATTTTTATCCCTAAGGATCTTAGAGGAACTATTTTGTCTACACAGTGTATTATAGACCTATTATAAGTGATTTGTTGAAATAAAATTTAAAAAAAAAAATGAAAAAGAATTAACAATGGTTAAAGTACAAATACTTATTGGCTAGAGATGACTTTTGTTGTGATTTGGCACTATATAAATAAAGATTGATTGATTGATTGCTCCAGATTCTCCACCTCACCGACAGTACTGCTGCTGCTGCCAGGTTGCTGCTAGTCAACAATGCTTGAAGTTGAGGGTTGCCAGATCATCGAGTCGAGTATCCCACTCTTTATCAGAACAGCGCACTTTTCTGCAGAAAACTTCCAAATCCATAATTTCAATGCAAGGTCAGCCAATAATCTCCAACCCACCTTTTTACAGGACAACTTTTCCAAATTTTCAGTTGGAATCTGAGCTCCTCTCTGTTGGAACTCTTTACCAGTTCATATTAGAAATCCCACCAGTCTAAAATCATTTAGGAAATGAACCATACTCTTCTTTCTGGATCAATGAAGTAATGCAACATCACAACCACTCTCACTATCTATTCCATGCATCAGTAAATTGTCACCTTTCTTGTTACACGTGTAACACCTCCCAAGCCAGAATGTCCATATGGGCCCCATAAGGGTTCAATTTGGGCTGCAATATGAGTCCCACTCGGGTTTGTCTGCAGTATCCATGGTGGCCCCACCTGTGTTTGCCCATATGGGTGTCAAGTGGGTTCTGACTGGATTTCAGGTGGGGCCCAACTGGGTGAGTTACACATGTGGGGGCCATTCAATTTGCCCTGTTTATGCCCATGCCCGCTTAGCCCACTTACATATCTTATGGGGCTCATACAGTCAGACCACATGGGCTTCACATGTGGGGTCCATGTTACTGAAACCATGTGGGACCTGAAAATTTGCCCAGTTCAAGCCCATGCCCACTCAGTACCCACATAGCCCACATTTAATCCATGTGGGGCCCACATGGACATGCTGGCTGGGTCATTTTTTTATGTTTTTGTTTAGCCATTGTATATATTTGTCTGTATTTCTTTACTCTTAAGTTTTTATGTTGTATGTCTCACCACAGAAGGCCCACCCGATGAGCCCTTATGGCTTTTATTAGCATGGATTTTATTTTTCTTGTATCATATATATATATATAACTAGGAAACTATAAGGAAAGTAAAAGATTAATCTATGAATTCTGTCTAGTTTAGGGTTTTTAAATGAAGTTGTTCCAGGCTGTGGTGGTGGTTTAATGCACTGAATGCATGCATGTTGTTTGTGCTTCAGTGGCTTTCAGTGTGTGTGATGATGCTGGCAGATCATTTAAAAACCCTCACATTGACAAACACACACACACACATCAGATCATACTTTGACAAAATATGATCCTTCCAATCTGTTTGTGTATCCAGGGGAGGGACAAAGGGACACCTGCCACCCAATTCTCTTCTCCTCCTTATTGACTGACAATGTCATTAACCAGTTACTGAGCTTGGAGGGTGGTGGGGGGGGGTTTACAGATGGAGAGTAACACTGAAATTGATATTTAGGGGTGGCACTGAGGCACAAAACGCAGCAGGATTTTAGAAAAGACAACAAAACCAAACACTTATTAAACACAGTAACACAATCAAAAACACAAGAGAAACAACACCACATTTTTGAACACAACAAAAACATTTTCAACATTTCAGAAAACACTATAAGAAAGAATTACAACAAAACCGAGTGTAAAGGGTGAGTAAAATGATTCTTGTTGGTGATTGGACAGAACTTAAGCGTGATTGGTTGTTGGTCTCTATATGTCCGTCCTGTGATGGACTGTAGACCTGTCCAGGGTGTACCCCGCCTCTCGCCCAATGACAGCTGGGATTGGCTCCAGCCCCCCTGTGACCCTATGTAGGATAAGCGGTTTGGAGAAAGGATGGATGAATGAATGAACTTGCATTGGGTCCAATCACAATCAAGAATTATTGTCTCTATGTTTTCTGTCTTGTTGTTGTGTTCTCTATTTTGATGTGTTTGGTCCATAATTATTGTATTTTGAACCTCAGAGCCACCATAGATAGTCAGAATTCACACATATATTGTGTGACTGCAGTAAGTATTCTATAACTCAGATGTTCTGTTTTTCAGTCTCATACATACACAGAACAATCAGACACACAGTGTATTTGTCCTGCATTTCAACCACTGACGGTGATAGTGAACAAGAAAAAGATTTTCTCCCTTCTAACTAAAAAACATCCCTGTTTTATTGTGATAAAATCTTATCTATGTGTATGTTATGTTTATTTATTTTATTAAGTTGCAAAGCACTGAGTGCCTGACCACTTTGCTTATCTTTTTGTACCAACAAAGAAACATTATTACTTTTAATTAAATTCTGCCTTGACACAACAAACCAGGCCGTGTGTAGACAACATGGTCTGGTCTTATGAGATATGCTTATTTGCTTTCTTGTCAAGAAGAAGATGAGACCCTTGATACCACGCTTATCTCTGTACTGTAAATATGAAGCTACAAACAGAAGCTGCTAAGACTGGAAACAAGCGAACAAAGACCAGGCTGCCTCCGTCTAAAGGTCACAAAATATGCTGTTTTATGGAGGAGGATCTGCTAGACTATATCTTGGCTGGGACCAGTAACGTCCTGGAACCAGGCATTCCCCTAACAGTTTATTGAGTTTTGCCGGTTCCATGAATTTATTTAACTCTTACATACTGTTCAGGGTCAAATTTGATCCATTTTTACATCTGTATTGTTCCTATTGAATAATATAAATACAAACAAATAAACATATTTAAAGACATTTTTAGAAAACTGAAACCCTCTTTATTACATTATTTTTTAAAGATCTATTGTTTAGGACTAGATGTTATTATCTCTTAGTTGCAGTTGAGGCATGCTGCCAGGACTCTGTGGGATAGTGTTAAACATTTCATTTATAGAGATGGAGGAAAACTGTGAGGATTCTGCTAGCATACTGCGGCTCATATATTCATCAAAATCTTTTACATTAATTAGTTTTTGCTTCGGTCTACTCAGACTGCAGAATAAGCAGGCATTGCAATTTGGCAGACCAGTCCAATCTAATCCAGTCTAATATGCTCTACTGTGCCAGAGCGGGCCAATCAATCTCAGAAATGCAGCCCTTCTGGATCCATGTCAAATAGTCATCTGCAGAGTCATCCATCTCCAGCTTGTTAAAACCAGAAATCTCTGCTTTTTTGATAATGAGCAGACAACATATGATTTAAAATCAATGCAGATTTTTATTGAATCGCAGCACTGGTGCTGTGGAGGAGTGAGAAGATAACAGGCTATATCATATAATGCAATGATTGAAAGTGATAGCATTTGTTTGAACTTTTTCATTTTTGTGACACAATCACTGGCTCATTCATCAGCTGTGTTGTTATCAGCTGATGGGTTATACATATCAATAATAATTATGAATGACTGCAGCACAGTGGTTCTAACCTGACTCTGCATATATACTTCATGCTATTCATTCATGACTTTGTTAACGTTTAAGTTTAGTGTATTTATTCGAACATGTTAAAATAACAAAATAAAATATATAGGCAACGAAATATAACAAAATAGAAATTACAGCACAATTATTTTAGATAAACAACAAAACAATAACCATTCAATGTTAAAAGGTTGTAGGATGAAGTAAGGACTTGTAAGGATTCTTTAAGAGCTCCCTCATAGAGGAAGATATTCCCCATCAAATCTGTTTAACCACTTCACCACAATACATGTCTTGATAGTGTTTGCAAAAGATGAATAAACAAGCCTTTTTTTTACCAATTAGATTTATGCATATGTACTCATTGGAGAAATAGCCACTTCCTTGCAGTGGGAGTCTCCTGCCTGCTTGGCTTTTATTTATTACTAAACTAAACTGCCAGTGATGCAGTTGTTTTACATTCTTAACCAGTACTGTGTGACAAAGTTTAGCTTTAAGCAGTGCAGATGGTGACTAACTAACACATGTCTTGCCTTCGGGGATTACCATACAGTACGTAGCTGTATACACTTCCTACTGAGATCCTTCACTACTTCAAACCTGCTTATACTCTACTTGATCTGACTCCACTCTCAACTGAGTCTTTCATATACTACTGTAACTTCCTGCCATTATTCCTTGTCATAACTGTCTTTGACTGAACTTCATTAGACAGGGATGACATGGTGAATTTCGGTGCAACCTCAAAGAAAGTGTGTGGATTTGGTGGTGAGTGGAGTGGAGTGAGGGGAGCTGCAATGGGACAATCTTCAGCTTTTGTTCTAGCTCCAAAAAGCATTGTGTGTGATGTAATAACAAGACTACATCTACAGCCATGCTTGCTGTGTTAAGCTAAATCCTAATGTTAGCATGCTGATGTTTAACAGGAGCAGTGTATTCCATGTTAGAATCATCATAGCATTTTTTTTTTGGTTCCTTTTAAAAAAACAGACCTTTAATAATGTCAGACAAGCACACTGTGTTCAGGATTCTGATGTCAACCAGTTTAAAGAGGATTATTGTTCATTTTGTCCAGGTTTTAGTCATAAAAGTCAAACATAATGACAATATCATGACATCATATGGTCCACCTGGTCTGATGCTCAGTTGGGAGGTGACAGACTCAACAAGATAACAAGTGCTGACCCCCCCCCCCCCCCCCCCCCCCCCCCCCCGTGTTGACCTGTGATATGTTTAAATGTCAGCGTACAGTAGACTCTCATGATACTGATCAGGTTTGTGATTGTGAAGTGTGTTTTGACTGCCTGGATGACTGGCTGACTTATCATATCTGATGTAATCCTCTGCCATCAGCTTTATACGCACTGCCAAAGTGTGCCACAGGGATTAAGGATGTTCCCCATCCAGTGCGTGTGTGTGTGTGTTTGAGTGTATGGACTATTGCTTTCTACTCCTGATGATCTACTGACCGCCGATCAAACCAAACCAACTATGGAGGGGATTGAGGCCAGCTGGCTTAAACCATGTGTATATGTCTGAGGGGGTGATCCTGGGCCAAATATGGTTGTACCATTCTAGACCCCAGACTCATATTGGAAAGTAGGAGATTCTATTGTGCCCCGGTGTTCAAAAGAGCACAATGTTATGGATTTAAAAAGGCCTTTGTTACACGTCATCCCCTTGTTTTTCCATTTCCTGTTATTCTGCACTTTAAGCTATCAAATATTAAAGTCTCTGTGAAGCAAACATCAGCAAATCAGATATTTAACACAAAGTGATTCTTGTTGTGTCTATCAGAAGACTATTTAAATTTTTTCCCCCTGCTTGATATGCTAATCCAACATTTGCACATTCATAGAACTGTTTTTCTTTTATCATATCTAGTACAGACAAATGATAACAGAATAATAAACATTTAGAAGTGATGAGAACTTCTCCATTTTTATCTGTCTTGTTACAACATACTTTGGCAGCCTGAGGGCAAAATAAACACCAGGTAACATCTGTGTGTGTGTGTGTGTGTGTGTGTGTGTGTGTGTGTGTGTGTGTGTGTGTGTGTGTGTGTGTGTGTGTGTGTGTGTAATTTGACGGTTTCCCTCCCAGCTTGAATGTACTAATGAGCACACAATAGATGACTCCATATGGTCTGGTCTGCCCTTAGTGCTGTACACACACACACACACACACACACACACACACACACACACACACACACACACACACGCGCGCACACACACACACACACAGATCCACAATAAGTAGCAGCTTTTAAGTTTGAAATCTGAGCTGTCCTTTTAAAATCCTCCCAAATTTGATAACTTAAGACATTATTCAATCTGATCCAAATACATGATTTATTTTGCACTTTCATTTATAATAGTGCAATAGCTAACAAATATTGTATTTTTTATAAATCTGTTATAAATTATGACTTACTTTTTTAGTCTGACCAACAGTCCAAAACCCAAAGATATTAAGATCAAATGATTAAACGTGAGACAGCAAATCCTCATATTTGAGCATTTTGGCAATAATTGATAAATTAAACAGTTGTGTGATTATCAAAGTAGACTCATGTAATTATTATCATTATCATTATTCTTATTGCACCGTGATAATAATTCAATATAACTGCAGTGCAGTAAAATCAATGAATGGTTTCAGCACTCATTTACAGTATTTTTCAGTAGAAAACACATAGATTTATAATATTGAGTTTGTGATGATGATCCTGACCAAAAATCAAAACACTGACGTGACCTCTTCATTTTCATTCTGGTAGAGCACATGTTACAAGACTTAAAAGTGCAATAAAATGTCAGGCGTTCCCTGCTTATAGACTCATACTTACATTTAAAGTATTGGTGAGTGAATTTGACCTCATTTGGGAGGATCTACAATATTTGCCATGTTCAGTAAATGCAGTAAATTTAAAGTTTTGACAACTTAATTACATTTAAATGTATTGATAAATGCTTACATGACTGGGCTCAGAAAGCTCTCAGGGTCATGATACAGTATACTGCTGTGAGGTTTTTCGGGCTCAGTCATTAGTTAATGCATCTGTTGGTACAGTAAGTGTCTTTTTTACAAAACCTTCTTCAGACAAGCTACTTTATCCAGTAACATAACACACTGACTTTCCAGATGATTAGATATATGGTATAACAGCCCTGCAGTCAATCCTGCCTTCATGAGCGTTATATAATGTACAGTTTGTATTTCATCTGCTTTAGAGAGGTGTTGATTTCATTAATGGTCATTTGGAGGCTTTAGTTTGTAGTGCTGTTGAACTGTATATGTGATTCTTATATTTTAGGTATACTACATTTGTATACTACAGTATTAAGGGTATAATTTAAATGCAAAATTTAAGAGCTGTTGATGAGGATGAACCAGCAATTAGGTCTGCATGAGGATGCCATCTGTGCATTTTTTTCCCACCCATATTACTTTGTGATGATAAAGTAAATGCAGACAGTATTGCTATAGAAGCCAAATTGAGAAAGCAAAGTAATAAGTTGAAACGAATAGAGATCATGTAGTATCTGTGTAAAGCTGCAAGACCTTTCCATCATTGTATAGAAATAGAAAGCATCTCTGCTCTCACACTAAGTCAACACATCTGTCACTGGGACACCCACCACTCCCTTATTCCACCTCCTCATCTACTCATCTAACCCTCCCTCCCTCCCTCCCTCCCTCCCTCCCTCCCTCCCTCCCTGCCTCCATCCATCCCCCCTCCCACCGGCCACCCATCTGCCTCTCTCAATATCCCCTTGCACGCCCACCCCTACCCTACACCACCCCACCCCCACCCCCACCCCCACCCCCACCAGACCTGGATTCTCCCCACCCCGTCAGCCACATGGAATGTTCTTGAACATACTGCGGTACAGAGGTGGACTGTACCATTGTGGTAGGTGATGGGTGGGTGGCAGCAGGGAGGAGTGCTGCAGAGAGAGAGAGAGAGAGAGAGAGAGAGAGAGAGAGAGAGGCTGGTGCTATCCTTCGCTGTTCTAATCCCTCAGTCGTGTCTCTGAGTATTGGCTGCGTAGTCAAAGTGATGCTCTCTACATATACGCTGTAGAAAGTCTTGACTATAACATCAGACTGTGACTGAATTATAAAACAGAACCGCTGTGAGGTCGGGACACCATAGATTGGATGTAAACTTCAGTTTTCTGGTAAGAGAAGTGATTTTTGTTCTAGTTTCAACTGTTTGTTATTGTATGTGAGTTAATATAGATTGTTAAAAGCAGTGTTATATATTGAATGTAAAGGAAAAATCTACATTAAGACAATTACTGGACTAAAAATGTCTTTGGATTTCATTTTCAGATTTTAGAACACAAACACACATATTGAAGTTTTTTCTTTATATATAATAAATATCATCTTTATATAAAACACAGTATCGCCATGTGTAATATACTTTCTTGAAGTTACAGACAGAGTAAAGCAGATCAGACATATGAACTTTTGCTCCGATAGATCACCAGCTGTGTGTACACAGATCACACACATCTCAGAAAAAAAATCACTTTGCTTTGTTAACACTGAAGAGTCCTTAACAAGAGGCAAAGTAAATGGGGACATGAATTTATTAATAACAGGCAGGAAGCACGAAAGCTCCTATTCAGTAGGGATTGCTTGCCAACAGCATTATATAATCAATGCGCACACACACACACATATCTCATGTTACATTCATATGTATACTCTACAGCAAAAAAGCATGGACGTTTGTACAATGGGAGATGGACTTTTGTTACTGTTGACGCACCTTCAGTGTAACATGAACTCCACATCAAAAGCAGAACATGAAGCAGATGATCAAACTGGGTTTTGGTCTATTGATCGTTACTGGCCTGATCTGTGGCCCCGGGGCTTCTTGTATTGTACTGAGTGCAGTCACCCAAAGTGTACAGCTGTCAGTGTTGTCAGCACACCTCCAGACTCACTGTCAAACTCAAAGCTTTATCATGAAAGAAGTTATATTACAGAATGAGAGTGTGCCCCCAAGGAAAGGAAAATGACCAGTAAGCGCTCCGAAAAGACCTTTATGTCAGCGCTCCTGAATGCCGTAGTAATTATGATGAGAGCCAAAAAGGAAATCAGGGTGATGTTATCATAGGGTGACAACATTTTTGGAGGGAGGAGGTCGAGGAGGTCACTGAAACATCAGACCTTAACATAAGAGGCCACTGGTCACCTCTTGTATCCAACTGCAAATCTACATTGTTTTTAAAAACCATGACCAAGATTATCCACTAAACTTAAGCACATAGTTAATATTGTAATCACGATGATGTAAATCCCAACCTAACCTAACCAAACCTTAACGAGCGTTGTGATTTGTAATGATTTTGGAAGGCACAGATAATGATGTCATCCTGTCCAATCAGAAAAAGCTTCCGTGTTGATTTCTTTCGACCCCACTCAGACCTTCAACATGGTCTTCATCTTGAATGATGTCATCCGTCTTACCTATCCTTCAGACATTATAGCAGCAAAGACATGTGACTGACAGTAGGACTTAATGTCAGTCACATGACTTTTTGAAGACCATGACAAGATGAAGACCGTAGTCTGGGTGAGGTCTCATATGCCGCATTCCATTTACCTCGGAAGTCGGAAGTCGGAAGTCAGAGCTGGGAATGACATCACACCCGAGTTTGATTCGTTCCGGTTTAGAAGTCAGAAAACCAGTTGTAGCCAGTTTAGCCACTGATAACAATACCTGTTCATAGAAAGGCGTTTTGCTGTATTTTACTCATACAAACATCGTCCACAGATAGAAGTTGGACAGTGCTGTGTGTATGATTGATTTAATGAGACACAAACGAGACAAAACTGCTAATAAACAGGATAATACTACAACTTTCACACTGTTGATGCACAGTGATAACATCTTTCCGAGTCGGAGATCCGACTTCAGGGAGTGTTCCGGTTGAAATATCCGACTGGGAACTCGGAAATTCCAACTTCCAAGTACAACTGGAATGCAGCAATAGATCCATCGTGACAGCCATGGCCTAAATTGACATATGTCGCTGTTTAATTTGGGGTACAGAATTCAAGCTTACTATTGTATTGTCGTAAGGTTTTAGGTTCATTTGACTTTACCTCTAGTGCTCTCATCAGGTCGAAATTTCAATTTGCATCGTCATTGCAAACAACGTTAGCATCATCCATAAAGCATTGTTCGCATGCTGACATTAGCTTTTAACTCAAAGCACCATTGTGCCTAAATACAACCTCATCTCAACCTCATATCTTGTTTAATCTAGTGCTGCTATCTGTTTACTCATCTTCCTGAGGTGTAGTTAGTTGTTTGGTTACATTTGAGCTCAAAAACTGGTACGGGTGGAAAGATTGTGGTTTTACTTAGTTTAACACTTAGTTTAAGGTAGGAGACAGTAGTAGTCATGGCTAAAAGAAACTGATGTTAACTGGAAACAGAAAAGAATTAGTAGTCTTGACTCCAAATTCTGTGTCCTCCTTGTCAGGTAAAGGCTCAATAGAAGTCAATTTAGGCTCGTGAACAAACAGGAAATGCTTTGTTCTTAAACTGGTACCAGCTATGGCAGCATGACTACCATGGTGTTATAGATTTTGTAATATGTTCTTACCCTGCAGACATCCACTGCTTTTCCTTTATTTCTGTACAGTATGAAAACCAATTTCCAGAGACTCAGCTTTTCTTGATTTTGGCGATCCATCAAAATGAACAACATTTCTGGATTTATTTTTTTACCAAAAGTTTGATGCTGTTGATTGTTGTAATAACCCTGCATTTTCTTCCAACTGCAATATCATGAAAGAACAGTGTGACTTTGACAAAAATAAAAGCAGATATGAAGTTCAGTGTGATGGATTACAACCACAGGGCTAAATTACTGATCGTAACAGGATAGTAAAATAAAGAAACACGCAAAGAAACCCAAAATAAAGGATGAAGATGGAAAAACACTGATATCCTTTTTTTAAACCAGCTGGCCTCAGATTTGATGATAGTGCTGTACCAGAGAGCAGCTTACTTCTGCTCCAATTTGATACAGTAGACTGCACTGTACCTAACGTGTGTGTGTGTGTGTGTGTGTGTGTGTGTGTGTGTGTGTGTGTGTGTGTGTGTGTGTGTGTGTGTGTGTGTGTGTGTGTGTGTGTGTGTGTGTGTGTGCGTGTGTGAGGTCTCTTCCTGCCGTAGATAGGAACACGATGCATTATTAATCTCCACTAAATGACTGGGCTGACTCTGTAGCTCTCTCCAGCTTCCACTCTTCCATCTTTCCCAGGTCTGAGCAAGGCTGTTTTTTGTCTTTCTCCTCGCACAGTTTATCACGTCCTTTTTTGTTCCAAATCCAATACTGAAAGTTGTTTTAGATGAAAAGGTGATCATGAAAACCGACTGTCTGACAAACATGAAAGGTAGCTCTGTCCTAAGGTTACAGCACAATACACATCTCCTCTCCCATTGGAGGAGCATTTCCTCCAGTGTCTCTCTGTTCACAGGCACTAGAGGGTTTTATATAGTCATGTAGAGTGCTTTTGTATTGCTTCCTGGCTCTGTTATGTTTGGACTGACCTTGAGGTGTGTAATCTGTTCCATTGGTCAGAGTCTTACCAATGGAAAAAGCTGCACTTCAAATTTGAGCAAATTGTGTGGGTTTCACCAAGAATGTGACGTATGTGGTTGTCTTTATGTTACTCAAAAGCTGCTGATCAGAGTATTTTTTTGCTCCAAATAGCATAACCGTGTTGCCATTTACAAATAACTTTTACATTTTTTGGTTCATAACCCATTAACCACCATGCTGATGTTTATAGCTCAGTCTTGGAAAGGATGAGTGCAGGCACAGTAATGCTGTTTAGTTCACACGCACATGATGACTGAGGTTATACAAGTGAAATCAAAGTAAATAGAAGTGTATTAGTATTGTTAGAAGCATGTAGTAGTTTTTTGTATTGACGTAGGGTGAATGTGGATGAAGTTTTGGATTGCCTTTTTTTCTTCTTAGTGTTTCTTTGAATGTGTATGTTAAGTTTTGTGCACACAATGCAAACCAATATTCCTTCTGGGATAATAATAAAGTTATTCTATTCATCTCTATAAGTGTCAGAAGGATGACAATGCATCTTGAATTTCCCCCGTGGAGATGAGGCTTGAGGTCTCTTCACATGATCAGTAGTATGAGTTGATGCCATTGACGTGCACCATGGAGCACGAAAGCTAAGTAGTTTTACTATGTGCTTATTCACAAACCTGCTAGGTGACATTTCTCCATGCTGGTCTTACCATGGTGTGATTTTTTAATTGGTGTACAGTTCTGTACAATACAATACAATACAAAGAATGATTCAATGTCCACATGAAAGGAGATTGAATTCCACCAAAAGAGTCAAGGCACGCTGCGTATCTGAATGGTTCACTGATGGAGACTGAGGTCAATCTTCTAGGTTTTTTTTGTTAAAATTGGGTGGAAAAAACAAAAAAAACAACTGCATTGCAGAACAAAGCCAAAGTCATACAGTTTACTACAGAGGAGAAAGGAGAGAAGAGCTTCATTTCCAGTATGACATGTCCTTGACTAAATGTAAGGGGTGCAGGTTGGTTTGTAGGTGTTTTCACCACCGTTCAAGCAACTACTGTGCATTCAGAAATCCCCAGACTTCAGTTGACAGAGAGTCTCACAAGACTACTCTGTCCTGGTACAAAAGTTAAAAAGCCTTTTCTTATATTTCAATCAGGAGAGACAAGTAAATAGAAAGATATTTATTGTAAATATGTAATGAACAAAATCTTAGTAAATGACAAAGTCTTTGGCGCTTGAACTCCATGAGGAATCATCTCTGAACGGCTGCATATATATGTAGATCCCCCATGAAGTCCAGACACTGGTGATGGTGATTGCTGATGAGACTGAAGAGAAGATGGCAGATGGGAATAGACTGCAGATCCTGTAGAGAATGGAGGAGATGGGGAGGTGGTGGGGCGCAGGAACAGCTGTATGACAGGACTGAAGCAAAGGGAGAGAGGCATATTTAAACGGACCGCTACAGGATGAAGTGTCGCGATTTGCTATTGGTTGCTGAGATTGACAGGTGACTAGCAACAATTGGAATAACGCCCTAGACATAGAAATCTAGGTAATAGATGAGCATGCTTGAAGGAGGCAGAAGTTTACCAGTTATGCCTGTTTGTTTTAGTGTCTTCTGACTGAACTTTCGCTAAGCTTCATTGGTCACATAATAAAAATCAACTGTGACAAGACATCATTGCCACATTCAAGCAGCTTCCTTAGTAGCTTAACACAAACTAGCCTGGTAGGCTAGTCTACTTCAGTCTAGTCTAGTCTATTCTAGTGTAGGCGAGAGGTGCTGCAGGGCTGAGTAAAGCTGCTGTCACACCTGAGGTGGGTGGGAGGTTTGATGCACTAACACAGTGTATCCCACTGCAGACGTAATATATTGGAGCTCTCAAATGATTCATTTAAAATTAGCTTTTTCATTCCCTTGTGGCCAGCTCTACTGCTATGTGTGTGTGTGTGTGTGTGTGTGTGTGTGTGTGTGTGTGTGTGTGTGTGTGACATGGCAGACAAATGAAGTACTTCCACAGGGTTCTTAAATAATATATAAGCACTGTGAGTTACAGGAGCAGGAGTGTAGGCAGGACTGTATCATACATCTTCCATGATGTCGTTCATCTGTAGATTTGTGAGGTGTAGGACGGATGTGCTCCAGAGCTCCTCCGTTGTAGTGTGTGTGTGTGTTGTCGGATTCGTCATGCTTATTATATAAAGAGCCAAAGATGCAAATGATGCTGTTCCTGTGGGAAAACTTAGCCTGCATGCTGTAATGTTGCAGCGTTTTAGTTAAAAAAGTTGCCGTCTGCTGATACACATTAAACAGGAAAATGCTAAATGTATCTTTGTAGTTGTAGTAGAGAGTTTACTTGAGAACAGAGATTGAGTTTTGACCTTTGGGACACAAATCTCTGATCAAATATTCTAGGTTTGCTTACTATCTTTTCCCAGAGCTTTCCACCATATGTCATTGTATCTTGTCATTCCTGTTGATATCGCTGATGGACAGGATGTAATAGAGGGTGCAAATGTTTCATGCTGTTGTTTTATGACACACTAGAACAATCTTGGACCTGCCCTTTAAATGCACTGCTGAGATCTGAAAGTTTTCTGCTTGTGATATTAGATTGACATCTTTTCTGTTTGCAGACAGTGAGATCCTGTTGAATGATTAAACTTTATACTGCTCACATTGTACTGCTTGACCCTTAGAGTCCCAGTCCCAAAAGTGAGGACAGTGTGATGTACTCACTGCTGTAATCTATATGTATTAGACCTTGGTAGGGAAGAAAAAGGTAAGCTATGTCAGGCATGAGTTTGATTATAAAGGTCAATTTCACTACTGTTTGAATATGAGTAGTTGAGATAAGGTTCCTGGATGACTTTACTAAAGTGACAGTGAAAGACTCAGCAATCTGGGGGGACCGTATTGTTGGGCTGATGCATCCCCAACAGGCCTCTATTAGACGAGAAGTAGAGAATTCTTCAGAGCTGACGAAAGGACAATACAAAGATCACATCTACCAACCGTGGTCCATCACCCTGACCTGGATAAGCAAACGGACAGCTGGATCTGAACAAATATACATACAAATACTCTCATGTGCTGGTAGTGGTAGTAGAAGTGTTTCATATTTATTTCTAGCAATCTTAACATCCTGAGAGTGATGTGAGAGCAGACTGAAGTCAGCAATGGTGTGTGTGTGTTATGAATTTAGTGTAAGTGGATGTAAGCCTTGTTTACTTGCATGTTTTGGGGGTTTCTTTACTGTACACACAACTGAATGTGTTCATGGGTCTTCTTTAGAGAATAAATGGTCAGATCATTGTTAACATCTTTAATATTGCTTGCTTGTCTGGGGATTAACTGATGGATTTCACCAATGAAACAAATGGAGTGATTTTATGGACAAGCACATAACTTTGAGACATAAATAGAGACGCAGGCTGTAGTCAGATAAAGCAGCTGTGAACATCTGGAGTCAGTGAACATTAGCAAACATGGAGCCACTGGTCGTAGCTGTCTGAGTTTTTCCACCTTTGAGAATTTCACTCCCAGTTAAGTATTTTATACAACTAATTTGTGGATGAATACTGGCCTACCACAGCCGAACAGCCAGAACTATAAACAATTACACAGATGTGAAAATGTTCCAAAGTGATCGTACTGTGTGCACACGAGATACAATTGGTTCCCATGTTTTGGTTCATTTATGTTCACAAGATATTCACAGAAATCCAGAACAACAGTCCAGACTTTCTCCCTGAAGCATGAAGTGCACCTGCTTCAACTATGGGTGTCAGACTGTGGCTGCCCACTGCTCCTAAATAGTTAGGATGGGTAATTAGTATACTGCAGTATTGTAGGATGGCTAAGGATAGGATGCACAGTATGCATTCCTGGTGTATAAAGTGTGTTTGGAAAATAAAGAGACACATTCCCCGTCAAGTTGGTAAATGTGAACATAGAGTTGGAACATCGAATCACAAGTACTGAAGTAGAAGTACTGAGAGCTTTTACATAGGCCTGGTGCCACGAGGGGTCATAAGGGTGCCTTAGTTGTATTTTTTGTCCCCTCTGTTTAAACTTTGTGTATCTATAGAAAAACAACAAAATGACTGGCTGAGATACAGGCGTCTATCACTTAGCTGTGCTTTCAGAACCATGGACAGTGCTGTGTGTTGTGTGCAACTGTTTCCATGTTAGTCAGTCTGGTCATTTTGACAGATAATCAGTCATAAATTCACAAAACATTTAATGCTCTGCTCTGATTAAGACATGTACGCTTTTATTTTGAAACAGCAGCCTTACATGTTGTTATTATACCTTTCTGAGGCTATTGCATGCCTCCAAAATAGACTCCTTAACAAGTAAAAGTCTTGCATCCAAAATCTTAATTCATTTTATATACCAGAAATCTATACTCTGCACCCCATCCTTCTCCATCCTATCTTATTGTTTTATACGTATCCTAACTATTTAGGAGCAGTAGACAGTCTTGACACAAGCACGAGTACTGTAGTTTTCTGAAAATGGGTCAGCTGTGTTTAATAACCCCCTGATAACTTATTCTTATATTCTTATATATAATTACACATCTCACATGCCTCAAATACAAAGACAGGAGTTAAAATAAAGATCAGCTAGTTCTACTTCCTCTTCCACTGTTTAGCATGTTTCATAGAGCAGTGAAAGACGGAAAGGTTTTTTGAAGAGGTGATTAGCAGTAAAGAGTAGCCTGAACTCTGTGTAACCTGGGGCATGAAGGGTAGATGATGTTCACACATCCCCTTCTGTATTTCCTGTGTAGCTCAGATGACATCATCCCTGCTGGTTAAAAGCATATTCTCTTGTCGGTGAATGCGCACTAAGTTTGAAACCAGTCAACCATTAGATTGCAATCTGACCCAGCATCTGTTTCAGAAAACGCTCTTCTGTTGTACCACTAATTATCTTTCACACAAACTGTGAAGTTAAAGACTGAAGTCAGTGACGGGGGGGGGGGGGAGACATTTTTTAAGACATACAGAATATGCTTTGAATAATAATTTGTGTCTGTTATAGCTTCCCTCTCCCCAAAATCTATTCAAATGTATGAATCACTTTAACAACTTTTAACGCCATCTAACCTTTCTAACTCGTGAAAAATCTAGAATCTATGAATATGCAGATGATTTACTGCTGGACATTGAGTTTCTCCTGGTGTTGTGAAACCCTGCTTGATCATACACATGAACTGAGAATAAAGCTGAAGACAGAGAAACTTTTTTTCTTTCAGCAGATGAATGTGAAAAGAAACTCTGCACATACAACTAAAGGAACAAGAAGCAAAACAAGTTTAAATAAAGAGGGACTTTAATGTGCATTCACACATAATGGGAAGCACATTTTCATCTCACATTATTCGTACCAAGTTGGCTGCTGGAGAGTCATGTTAGGCCAGTCCATTGATTAATTATAAGCGTATGAACCTAAAAAGTTACCCACTCTTCCCTCAAGGTAACTCAAACATGAAAATAAAAATGGGCAACACAAGTTCCTCATTTCATCCTGTGTTTCCAGACCATATCTGTCATTCAATACAATATTCCTATATACAAAAGGCAACATAATATTAATAACCTCCAGACTCTACAACCACCAGTCATGCTTTTTTCAACACTACTTACACATCTGAGTGATGAGGTGCAACTGGCTTTCTAATTGATCACCAATGGACATTTAGCCACTTATCATCTACTTACAACTCCTTTCTGTTTGTTGCTTTTTTACCATCAACCAGGACAATCAGGCACTTGTATTAATGAGCTGTGACATGCTGTTATCGTCCATCCACATAGATGACTGTCCATTTAGAATACTGGACAATATAAACACACACTTTGGCAAACCGCAATCAGCTGGCTCTCTCTGTCTCCTGAGCCAATTATATCTTAAACAGGTCTGCATCCTTCCTAACTCCTAACTCTTTCTAAAAAAAGAGAGCTGAGGCTGATGGATGAGTTAGCAAAAGAACTGAGCTCTACCACATTTCAGCTATATTGAGATTTTAAGTTATTCTTTTTTTCTAGGAAAATGTCCTTGTAACTGTTGAATTCGTCGAGGGTTGAGATTTCTGCTGCAGTGAATCGTTAAATCTTCACTCAGTGGCAAACTTCTGATACCTGCATTAGACCAATGAAAGAGCTCCTTTACTTCCAGTTCCTGGGGATAAATCAGGTGCCAAGGTGAAGCACAATGGAGCAGGCAAAAGGAGAGAAGTGGTTTACATTCCAGTCTCATGGTAGTGCTGGCTTGATTTACAAAACTTGCATATAGCTTTAATCAAAGCTTTGTGCAACAGATGAAATTAGATGTATATCTGCAGTCTGACTATAAGTCAGATATAAGCCACAATCAAAGTCTATCTTTGTGAAACCTGGGCCTATAAATGTACAGGAAAGAGCCTGGACAAATCCACTGATTCCAGTTTGATGAAATCTCAGAGAGAATTCTGACATATTAATACAACATAGCTTCAGGATGTTGTTGGTGTCAGCTCAGTGTCAGAGCAAGTATCTGAACAAATGCTGCCTTTCCTAAAAACTCAAAGCTCCAGCAACACTTGTAGTATAGAACAACTTTATTAATAGACACACACACACAAAAATAAGCAGTTATATGCATCCAGACGTGAGGTATTTACCAATGGGCCCGCCAATGGGGTATCTACCAAGATGGGTTGGGTATATGGTCATGTGACTTCAGGCCAATCATTATCACAGACAGGCAGGGAGGAAAGGAGAGTAAAGTGCCATATTTGGTCCATAAACCTTAAAAATGCAACCAAAATGGTAAAAAATCAAGTTAATACACAAGTGACTAAAATCTAAAAAATGTAAAAAATTAAATTGTGCCTGAATTTCCCAGAAAATAATCCTACTAAGTATTTTTTGACACATATTCAAGTTTCAGCCACACTACTAGGAAGTTATTAAAATAGCAAAATGTTCAGTATTTTGTTCATTTTATCAAATGATTTGTATTCATTTCTATAACAGACACTGCAGGATTCAGGTGATGTTAACTTTAACCCTTCACATGTTTCAGGTTGGTTTATTGAACAGTGTAGGTTGGTCACCTAATAGTGAACCTCAGTTAAGATTTAAACATGCTCATTTACCAGTTGTGTCTATTACTTGATTTGATTTGTGTTCATTATTTTTTTGCCAATAATACCGAGTTGTGATTTTATTATTCACTATCTTTTTCTTATATATTTGTTATATATGTTTGTCTGATAGGCCTACCTGTGAAATTCTATGAAACACAATGTCATTGTTTTTAAAGCACAGGCAAACAACACTGTGGAATATTGCTGATTCATTGTGGTGCTTCTCTGTACTCTGTAAATGTAATTTAGCATCCTCCAGGTCTGCAATCAGTGGGTGAAGAAAAGGCTTTAATTTAACTTCCTGAAACCTACAGACACCCTGCTTGCTCAGCTATCAGATTAATTATGTGCTTTATAAGGAGAGAGGCTGTCAATGCAGGCTGATAAAGCTGGGTCAGTCATGTGACAGAGATGGCGCAGATGGGGGGACAGGCTAACTCGGTCTGCCCAGATTTTAATTTCCTGCTGCCCAAACAATCTATCAGCATTGATACCAGGATCAATGCTTATACTTCAGCTGCCGATCAAATCATTCACCACTGCTGAGTCATATCACACTCCATCTCATTCTGGATTTCTTTCTCTCTCTGTGTCATTACTTTATTGAGTTTTATTTGTTGCTCAGAAGCAACAAACATGCCAAACAACAATAAAGTGACTATAAAATAAACAACACATTACAAGAAGAGATACGGAAATCATTTCTATTCTCATTTTATGAATCTTGTCTTTCGATACTTGTTTTTGTGTAGGCCGTTAATTCACTTTAGTTGTTGTCACTTCTTGTTTTATGCTCCCTTTTTTATGATTTGTCTTTTATGAGTGTTAATGAATTGTTAATTAGTGTTTTTGTCCCATAGGCTTACAGAATAGAACTTAATATGTGATTTATAGCTGCATTACGTGATTTTTGTGTCCCCTTGGTGTCAGAGGAACAAGCTGTAAATACAACACAGATATATTATCACCTCCTAAAGGCGATATAGCTAATATTTTAGCAAAAGGTTGCCTATTTACTCAAGAGTGGATCTAGAATTTTTTTGATGGGGGGGGCAGGCTGGGGCATAGTCTCAGGAAGGGTGGCATATATAAAAAACATGTAAAAAGTATATATATATATATATATTAAAAAAATATACAAATCTAGTCTCTAAATAATAATAAATGATACAGTATTGATGCCAAAACTGTTTATTTCCACATCACAATAATTTCACAGTATGGCATACATTGTTTGAAAGTTGTGGGGAAAAAAAGTAAGAACAATCTAAACAATCGCCTGGGGTGGCCAATCAGATTCCAGGGGGGGCGGTGCCGGTTGGCCCATCGAGCAGACTCACAGTAACACCAGCATTCATTTGGAGTTTTGTCCACTTTTATCTCTGTTTTAGCCTCCACCAACTCCTGAGAAAAATGATTCATCTGCTGCTAAATGCTCAACTACGTTCAGGTAGTGGTAGTCAGTCATTTGGAGCTGGATAGTTATTGTACAGTGGATTTATCAGAGCTTTCATGCTGAAAAAACAAGGCTGGAAAAAAGAGCATCCGCTTTGACATCAGTCAGTCAACCCTAAATCCTAAAAACTATATGCCTATCATATGCTAATAAATACTTCTCCCAAGCACTTTTTTTGTAGAAATGTGATCACTGCAAGGATAATACTCACAGGGAACATGATATAGGGTGCAACTGAGATAGGGTGTTGATTGGGGTGGATGGGTGGTGTACAAAGAACACAACTTTGACTATGTAGTTCACGTCCTGCATTCTGCATGTGGTTTGATTTATGATACAAAAAGCCTTTGATTAAGGTATGCTGAAACATGTCACCATTGGCTTTTAAAATATTCAACCTATGAAAATTATTGCCACAACCTTTAAGCAGTGTGATTTGAGCAAAGTGATTTTTTTGCCATGTGGGGGCAGTAGAGACACCTGTTAACGCAACATGTACATACAGTACTAATTAAAAGTTTGGGCACACCTTCCCCATTCCCTTGAATGCGAAAGCGTGTCCAAACTATTGATTGGTGTTGTATTATAATCATATACAGTTTTTATGAGGAATGTGTAGGCAAAAAACTGGAGACAGAATCAGTTGTTTATACAAATGCCCCAAAATGACGCTGTTTATGCTCACGTGCTCAAATAATTATAATTGGAGCAAAGAAGAAATCAGATGAAATTAATGTAATGTAATGTAGCAAAACTATCCATTTCAACAGTAATTTGTAACTTTTTTGGGAAGGACAGTTGTTAGGATGTATTTTTACATATGGTCAGAGGATCATGTGTTGCTGCCAGACAGTCTAGGAACTGTCAGCAGAATGACGACAAGTAACCTATATCATATTCTGACTAAAATACTTCTTGAAAAATATCTGATATACCAGTAACAGTATAAGTATCTTGAACTGTAGCTCACTCACCATCATCATACCCCTGTATGCCTGGATGCTCTGTGCTGCCTATGATGATCCGAGCTTGTAATTAAACGTGCATTAAGAAAGAACTCCTGATTCACCTCACGCTTGCATCTTCAAAGATCATCACAGAACATCTACTCTCAACAGTCAAATAATGTCTTACTGAAAACTTCTGATAATAAGAGTTAGATCAGAAAGTGGTTGTTGTTCTTTCTGAACCTAGGTATATTTTGTCATTTAAGATTGGAGGACTTCATCAATTGCCTAATTAGACATCCAGCAGACAAATGTGAAGCAGGTTTATTAGAATTTGCTTGCAGAGAAGATCTGACAGAGGAGAGTGTTAAGACTAATCAACAGCATGAGCTGAAAAATGCTAAAATATTCCTTATAGCTGAGGAGAACAGCCAAGTTGGTGACAATTCTCTGAGTGACCTGCACATAGTAATATTTTAATATAAAAATATTGATTATTGTGTTAAGTGTTTTGAGTTGCCTGAAAATAATGATAAAAATAGTAACAAGCAGATAATATAGGGACAACACATAAAATACATTGTCAGTGAACATCTTGCTGATATGTTTAGTATGACTATTTTGAAACTGCAGATACTCAATACAATATTAAAAATCATATTGTAAGAGTGAGTCTGTGAATTAATTTGAAATTATGACATGAAATGGCTGAGATGAGTTGTACATGGCAAGTACACATGTGGCTGTGAAAGAAACCTACACTAGTGCAGTAGCTGAGTTAAGCAGGGCATCAGTGCAGAACATAGTCAAGCTTAACAAACAGTTGAACAAAGCAATGGAAAATAAACAGAATTGTGTAGAACAGAGTGGAGCAATAAATCCTGTGGCCATCAACCCAACCATTAATGGTGTACTGCTGTTAGCCTAATGGAGTAATGGTCTGCCTTCATCAAGAGCCTCGGAGGTAGAAGAAACCACCCACCCTATCAGTCAAGACAGAAACAACACATCTTAACATATCTCAGTAATCTGCTTTAGCTGCTGTAATGACTGATAAAGTGGAGAATCTTCAGCAAATTGTCTCACCTGTCAAACGGTACATGATTGAATTAAACTAGTAGATACAATGGTGTGGTCCTGCAACTTTGGCCATCTATTAAACAACATGAGTTTATCATAGAGTGATGTAATCTAATACTGCACTGTAATGCTTGTCGTCTTAGTGAGTCAGGAATCAAAGACTCCACTGTGGCGCTTGCATCATAAATCTCATTGAATACGTGCAGGTGACAACTTACAGGAAAGCCCCACTTTTACAAAATACAGGTTTCTTTACTTTCCCAATTCTCTAAGAGTTAATAGAATAATATACAGTGGTCCTGTGTCTCACTGATCCAACCATCACATGTAATAGCAGCATTATTTGTGTGTGTTAACACCTGGATAACATTTAGTTTCTCAACATAGTACCATGCAGGAGTAAGAGTATTGGACAGATCATCCTTGGATAGGGGTTGGGAGTGGGGTTTAAGGGCAGTGGTCTTATCTTTGTATTAAATACATTTAAAGATATTTATTAGTATGCTTGACTACTTCTGACAAATTGTCTTAATGGCACAGAAAATGCAGTCCCTTGAGCACAATTTGCTCAAAGCCCTGTGAACTTCCCCCACCTTCTCTTTCATCAAATATGCCTTTCTTTGTCAAGGTAAAAGGAGTCACTGTCAGGCCGGAGAGCCAAAAATACAAACATAAATAATGTTACATTGTATTGTAAAAGTCATTTGATCATTTGTTAGTACTGACGAAAGGCTGCTGTTGTCATCACCAGTAGTCTCCACATTTCAATGGAATTAATAACTGTCTCCAGGGATACCCACACTGCTTGCTGATGTGCTTGGCTTGGGGTCACCCAAGTTGTAATTGTGCTTCATTAACAATGCTTCATTAAATTTGATGGCTTCCACCTTTTACAAACAATTATTATTAAACATTTGTTGCACGTCCTGGTGTTGGAATCCTTTCAAGTGAAATACAGTCACACTTTAGACCATTTAGCTTTAGGCATTTTACCCATTTTGGGGTTTTTAGCCATATTTAAGGTAGCTCCTAGTCATTTTTAAGGTAGCTCCTAGCAAAGGAGACGTGTGGTGATGCTTCTGCAAATTTGGCTATCTATCAAACAAAAGTATATCATGTTGTTTGATATCTGTTGTGTCTGTTTCAGAGCACCAGAGTGTAATATTCGACAGCTCAGGCATTAACGTGGCACCTAAATGAGACATCAAAATCTGCATTGTGATTACGTCCAGTAGATACTGATTGTACAGGAACAGGTTTCGATACCTAATCCTATTTTTGATTGCATCTCTGCCTTTTTGCAGATGATGTGGTTCTGTTGGATCTATCAGACTATGACGTGATGTAGAGCCGTTTCTGTTGTGTAGGAGACTCTGGGGCAGACCTAGAAGATGCTGAAAGGAATATATATGTCATCTGGTCTGGAAATGCCTTGGGATCTCCCAGGAGGAGCTGGAGGATGATGCTAGGGCGAAAAATGTCTGGGTCACTATGATCAATCTGTGAACCAGACCTGGATAAGCAGTATAAGCTGGTCATCAATGTTGTGGATTATGTCAGTAAACAACTGTGACATGTTTATGGATCCATAAAGGAATGTCCCAAAGCATTTATGCAGAAAAGCTGATTCCTTCACAAATGGAGTACAGTGATATTGCAGTTAAAGTCTTATATGTATTATTTCAGTTTTCCTCTTCATCTGAGTCCAGTTTCTTTATTCTCTGATAAAAACCACAAGATCAAATTTGAACTCTTTAACACTTTCGTTTGTCTGTCTGTGCCAGTCCTTTTTCATTTCTTTACTGCATCCTGCTACCCGTGAAGATATAGGGCAGGGGAAGTCATACACACACACACACACACACACACACACACACACACACACACACACACACACACACACACACACACACACACACACAAAGAACTGTGTTGTGGTTTGAGGTTTAATCCTTGTGAATCAGGGATTACTGCAGTGGAGTTTGGGCTTGAAAACAAAGTACACCACACTTGACACACACTGATAAGTCAGGAGATGGTTGTATTTAAAGCAAACCCACAACCACCATCTTGCTGCTGGAAATAATCACGAAAAAAACCAAACATGGATTAATCCGCCACTGAAAATAGTCCCCAACAAATGCACAATTTCCTCCTGTTTGAGACACATTTGTTAAACAATGACAGTGACCAGCTGTTTACTGAGCCTTTCCTACCTTGCCTCAGAAACACTAACACACTGATGGACTTGGGATTTTCATGGGATGACAATAAGAAAAATAAGACTTTAGCCAGTTTAGTTCAATGAGTTGCATACTGTTAATATCATTAAAATGCACAGTATCTGCTAATAACTAAATTTCTCCCGTTTGTGTGTGCAGTGTATGTCAGTACGAGTGGAAAAAGAGAGCTAAAGCGAGCACTCGACCGCATGGCAAGATCAATTGTTTAAATGACAGGAAAACCATTTTGTGGGAATGGATTCATTTATGGCCAGTGAGAGACTCAGAGGAGAGGAATGGAAAGACATAAAATGATAAGGAGAAAGTAGCGTGTATAGGCGTATATCTATAGATGCGAGCAATTGGTTGAAGAGGTTGTAATCCCACAGAGTGCATTATTTTTCAGCATACATAACTATAAACCTTACATAATGGAAATTTAGCATCTAAACACTATGTTGTACCCAGAGTGGTGACATATTCTGTCAGTGTTGGCAGTGGTGCTTGATGTTTCACTACAAATGGACAGATTAAAAAAGATCATGATCTACTACTAAAATGACTTTTATTTAAAAATTAATAAATTCACCTTTTTAATAGTCTCTGTTTTATTTTATATCAGCAAAATTAGCTCACCAAATGACTGCTTGCTAAACTACTGGTACTTTGGTAGAAAATTATTCTCAATGAAAACTGACTCTGGTTTATTGATAAGACTTTTTTGAAAAAAAAAAAAAAAAAAAATACTAAAAAATAACCAATTATGTGCATCCATATATGTATCAGCCAATGGTAAATGGTAAATGGACTGTACTTATATAGCGCCTTTCTAGTCTTTACGACCAATCAAAGCGCTTTACACTTCATTTCATTCATCCATTCACACACATTCATACACTGATGACAGGAGCTACCACACAGGGTGCCAACCTGCTCATCAGGGGAAGCTAACCATTCATTCGCATTCATATACCGTTGGCGCAGCAACGGGAGCAATGGGGTATTTACCAATGTGGGTTGGGTATATGGTCATGTGACCTCAAGCCAATCTTTATCTCAGACAGGCATGGAGGCAAGGAGACATGGGTGACACCATATGTGGTCCATAAACCAAAAAAATGCAACCAAAAGCGTGGTTCTCATAATACCCTATATAAATACTGCTTGTAATGTGTAAACTATGGTCTATTAATAAAGTTGTTCTGTACTACAAGTGCAACGTATTCTCATCTTCTGTTCGTATGATATCGTACGAAAAGTTGTCCACTACTTTTCGTATGATATCATTCAAAGAATTCAAATACATGCAGTAACATGAGCGATTTTACCCCGGAAAACCGATTTTATTTCTATCCTCAACATGTCTTCACACAAAAACAAGAAAGTGTCCTGGATAACTCAATGAAATGCTGGGTGAATGTCATGACCATCAGTTTTAATTATTTCCTTATTCGATTGTGAGAAATACGTTTTGTTTTTGCTGTTTCGGACAATAGCTTGAGTGACTACGTTAGCCTACCCATGATCCTCAGCGTTACTATTGTGAGGGTTAAGGTTAGGGTTAGGGTTAGGGTTAGGGTTAATCTTCTGCTCATAGTTGTCTACAGCCTCTGTGGCTCAGATACACACTACAGTATGTGGATAATAATAAGGCTGTGAAACAAGACTTTACATCAGTGGGCATTCCTAGTGATGTCATGTGCTCCCAGAAGGGAACCCCCCTCCGCCCCCTCCCACTTTTTTATATTTCGTTGAAAAAAGTCTTTGACGGGAAGTATGTCACTTGGTGTTCGAGCCAGACACACCAGCGACCCCACGAGTGTCTACATTAAACTACATCTTCATTCATGTATACCTGGATTATAAAGTTTAGACCAGCCCAGTCTCACAGCAGGTTATCCAGGACACTTTCTTGTTTTTGTGTGAAGAAATGTTGAGAATATAAATAAAATCATCAGTGAATTATCCGGTCTTCCCGGGACTTAAAAAGACACAACAGGGGTTAAATCTCCTGGTTAAATGTTGAATAATATAGCCTTTATATTTTTAAAGTAATATATAATATTACTGGATTACTGGATTTTAATCAACAGATTACATTTCAGGGCTATTTAAAAAACTGCAGTGAGACTTGGTTGCGCAGGCGCACTGATCGCTCATGTTACTGAATGTATTTAAATTCATATGACATCATAAGAAAAGTAGTGCACAACTTTTGTTGGATGAGAACGGCCTGACAAGTGTTAATGGAGCTTTGATTTCTTTTGGACTTTTTCCCTTCTCCATGCACCTTGGAAGTAGGTGAAGTTGTGCCAGAAACCTCCACCCTAAGTGTATTTAAACACATTTTTGGATGCTTTGATTGTCACAAATGAAAAAGCATTCAGCTCTGTTGTATTGGACAGAAGTCTCAGTGAAGAGATCTTAAAAAGTTTGCTAAATCAAATTGGAATTTCTCTGCTTGGTGAGGAAAGATGAAGTTTCCCTTTAACCCTGCAAACTGGAAACACAAGAATTATATACTATCACCTTATAAATGTCATATCTTATATTTGAAATATTATTAATGGTGATTGTCTTGCCTTATTTTAACTCTATAGAGCTTGAAGAGACATTCAGATCCAACTACTTTCTCACTACTACACACCTGGCCAATAGCTGCGTGAGTGGTCATGATTGGAAAGAAAATGGAATTGTCAGGGGTGAGGGGGTTTAAGGCTTATAAGATTTTTCAGGAAGATCTTATAAGCCCTTCCATTGTAGCGCACTGACACCTTAATGAGGCTGATCAGCATTTGACCTCGATGTCTGTACCAGACGCTGACGCTAACGACATGCAAACTTGAATGTATCCGATCTGGTCACGGTAAGGCAGCGCAGCATTGATATTCAGGACGTGCAGTTGTGTGGGTATCTGTTTTGGCTGGCTGTCAAGTTGATAAGCATAGAGGGGGAACGATTGCTTCCTGATTCTGACAGTTTGATCCAATTTGAGGCTACGCTGACAAAATGTTACTGGATTCAGTTACACATCGTTACCAGCATGTGGCAATTACACACTCAGAGACCACCCTGAAACGTCCTCATCTTCCTGTATACATCACTGTCAAATTGCAGATGCCTGTGATGTATACAGTGCTGTATGTAACTTAGTTGCTGTGATGCAACTGCTTGGAAGTCCCTATGGGAAGCACGTTTCTCATTTAAATGAACATTTCAGTCAATTACTAGGTATTTAAATAATGTTAGTATGAGTATTTGATAATGCTGTATTTCATTTATTGGTCAGTGATGTTTTTTTGTGTCCATGTGGTTTAGTCAAATTTAAAGGGGTCAAACTGTGAAAATAAACGTATGAATAACTTGCACACATTCTTTTTTTGTGGACCCAGCATCAAATTTCTGCTCTCTGCTTAACTATTTACATTGTTTAAATAAAGTCATTATTAGTATAAGTCCACTTAAATACACTGTAGGAGGATCAAATATGTAATATTTATCATTCTTTTGTGGTTACACCATTTGACATTTTCAGGAGCATTCAGTCTTACTTTTGGTGCAAAAATGGTGCAAATGTCATTTCAAATGATATAAAACCAACAAAAATACTAAATGTACATTTGAACAAACCTGATGCTGCTTTTAAAACTATCATATATATATATATATATATATATATATATATATATATATATATATATATATATATATATATATATATATATATATATATATATTATATATATATATTTATTTTTTATTTTTTATTTTTTTGAATTGATCATCTTGCCAACCATATTTGTCACTGACCTCTATGTAGGTTTACCAGTCTCAAGGCTCTGGTATTATGTTCTGGTCTTTACATAAATAACAACAGCTCATTATTTGTTTCTCATCATCTGTATGTTATAATCATCTGTGCTTTTCCTACTATGACAAATCACAAGCTCTAATCTCCTGCTGACTTGAGAGCTGTCTCAGTTTGTTCCGTTGGAGCTGACTCTTTCAAGCGAGGAGCACTGCAGCATGATGAATGTATTGTTAATTGGGGAAATGCATCAGCAGGTGGAGCTGGGACAGGCTTCAATAATGACCTGTCACATCAGCCGTACTTAAAAAAACTGCAGACACTTTCCTAATGAGCTGCGAGGAAAGTCCTGACTGCAGAGAAAACTCTTCTGAGGGAAGCACAAACCATAAATATACAGCTGTGTCAAAATGATTATACAACATCCAATGCTGTAAACTGTAGATGGTGTCCATGATTAAATTGCAGACACTCACATTTCTGCATTAAGTTATTTTACAAGAAACTATGAATGAATCAACTACAGTACGGTAGTGCTCCAATTTCACATCTGATAGATCTCAGCCTTCTGTAGTGAATAAATTTCATATTCTGTTATATTTAGAGGCCACTATAACACTCCACTGATGTATTGTACATCATAGTATATGCTGTGTCTACATTTTTACTTTTTAAATGTTCATTTACTGGATATATAGCGACAGTCGGCTGCACTCAGGCTTAAACCAATTATATTAAAGGAGAAATATTATGAACATTTCCAGGTCCATATTTTTTATTTTAGGGCTCTGCTGGAATATTTATGCATGATTTCTTGTTGTTATTTATGCTTCCCCTCAGCAGACTCCTCCAGAGGCTATGAAAGCAAACAGATTTTGTAGGACTCTAAATATAAGCTTCTCAAATACATCCGTATATATTCGAGGTGGAATCAGATCTGAAATATGAGTGTGGATGATGCCAATAACACATCAAAAAACCTTAGCAACAACCTCAGCAACTAAAGCTTTGCAACAAATGGCCATGTGCAAACAATTTGACATCAGCTTGAAAGGGAAGTACAGATGAACTATAAACTACAAAAGTCATAATATGTCCATTTTTAAGTAACTTCTATGTGTATTGGCATGTTACTTAGTAGGGGGCAACGTGCTATGTGTGTTAGTGAACAGCAGCAGATACTGTAACTGAGTCTTTCTTCAACTTGTCTTCATCCTCAAAAATCTCCTCTAGCAATAGAAACCACAAGCAGCCAATCACAGTTCTTTCATCTTCATGTCTTTCCATAGCCACTGTATCCTTGATGTCTAGTTACTGTTCTTTTAATATTGACTTTTTGGGCAGTTGTATGCTTTTATTGGATCTTTGACAGTAGAGAGATGTTAAAAAAAAACCAAATAAACACATGCGATAAAGGTTAGGTCAGCCAGATGAGTAGTGGGGGCATTGCAGTTCATGTACAGTGCTTTCACCATTTAGATCAGGAGCGTCAAACTCATCTTCATTGAGGGGCCGCATACAGCTCAATCTGATCTGATGTGGGCCGGATTATAAAAAAGATGGAAGAAAGGAAGGAAAGAAGGAAACGAAGACATGAAGGAAGGAAGGAAGGAAGGAAGGAAGGAAGGAAGGAAGGAAGGAAGGAAGGAAGGAAGGAAGGAAGGAAGGAAGGAAGGAAGGAAGGAAGGATGGAAAGATGAGAGGAAGGATGAAAGGGAGGAAAAGAAGACTGGGAGGAAGGAAGGAAAGAATAAAGGAAGGAAGGAAGGAAGGAAGAAAAAGAAGACAGGAAGGGAGGAATGAAGGAATGAAGGAAGGAAGGAAGGAAGGAAGGAAGGAAGGAAGGAAGGAAGCAAGGAAGGAAGGAAAAGGAAACAGGAAGGAAAGTGGGCCGGATTGGATCCCTCGACGGGCTGGTTCTGGCCCACGGGCCTCATGTTTGACCCCCCTGCCTTAGATCATCAGTGTAGTTCTGTGTTTAGGCACACATCAGTAATGATGTAGACTATGTCATTACATCTAAATCCAGCTTTAGACGTAATGTATGATGTACATAACAGTGAAGGCTGCTGTATGATGACATTGGTAAGAATCACCCATTAAATTAGATTTCATTCTCATTACATTCCTCTATTTTTATTTATGAAACAAGACATAACAGGTCAAACAAGACAGAGCGTAACACAGAGGGTGATTTGACATGTTGACATGACAGGGAAATACATGCATAGAGCACATACAAAGGTTAACATTAAATATGAACTGACATTGATGTGGTCAAGGTACTGTGATGTACATACTGTACATTATGGTAATGAAAAGGGGAATAGATAGATAGATAGATAGATAGATAGATAGATAGATAGATAGATAGATAGATAGATAGATAGATAGATAGATAGATAGATAGATAGATAGTCATAGATAGTCACTTTATTGAGCCCAATGGGAAATTCAAGTTTCCAGTAATAAGATGCAGTCATACATCAGATCACTGTCAAAACAAGCAGATAAACATAAAAGAGCTCAGCATTGTATCTGTTCTCACAGCATAGACACCATCCTTAAAACTTTATATCAGAGCAGCGTCAGGAAATGTCTCATCTGACTACTCGTGTAGAGACCTGGACTGATCAAAGATAGAACACTGTGTCACCGTAGCTACAGTCTGGAAAACAAATCTTGCTTGGGTTTCGGCGTCTTGATATTTATCTTCCCACAGTCAGGGGTGATCCGGCCATCTGGACATTCTGGAAAATTCCAGAACAGTCGCTTTGTCCAGGACGTCCGCTTGCTATACCGGCCTGTTCAATCTGTAGTGCACATTAGTCAGGAGGACAGAGGAAGAACCAGGCCTGTGGAGACTGAGCTGCTGGGCCGAAGCTGTTAGCAGGAAGAGAGCTATTATTATAAAACAACATGCAATATGTGTCTATGTGATTCACCTGCATTCAGCGTGGCTTATCTTACACACTACTGCGTGCACACACCATGCTGTGTGATGCTAGCAGGTGTCTGCTCTGCAGTAGTTGGATCCATGCGTCAGTGATTAAAGCTTCTGACTTGTTGATCAGGTTTTGGGAACAAGACTCACACATGTTGCTGTTGAGTTTTTTATGCTCAGATGATTATCGGTGTGCTATCTACCTCTTTAATAATATCATAAATCATAATTGATATAATCACTTTGATTAAACTGGTGCTTTGAGTCAAAAGTCCAGGGTCATTTTTCATTCCCTTTCTGTGAGTGAGCAACTGTGTTAATCATGCTATACAGACTGTGAATGTGTGTGTTGGAGGGGAGAGCAGTGTTTTGGGTGTAACCTGGCAGTGACAGTGACCGGCTCCCCAGTTGAGATATCATCCATATGGTTGATATGACAGTCACCTCTAAGACCACACAAACAGGAAGGAAGACAGAGAAACATACAATGATTTTTTGAGGAATAAGAAAGAAAGAACTTAGAAGCATCTTTTGTCATAGATGGTGTTAGTTATATTGCTAATAAATTACATCTGCTAGACTTCAAAACACAGCCTGTGACATGTTTTCACTCACCGATTCCAGCATTATAATCCTCGAGGTATCCTATCAGGCCAGCTGGCACATTTTACCTATTTAACATTCTGTGTTTATTTTTTTTAATAAAGACTTCTGATTGGTTCTGACTATACTGTTCCTACTACTGTGTGTACAACCATATGCACAGCTCTGTGTCCAAAGACAGATGTCAACTATACGTCATATTGTGCTTTATATTACATTACATTACAATGTAATGTTCTATCATGTTACACTGTTCTGTATCTTATAGTTCAGGTGTGTGGTTGTATGTAGTGGTGTGTGCATTCTTCTGTGCTTTAGTGCTTCTTTTTTTTAAATTATACTTTTTGATTTTAAATACTTTATAGTTTCCTTTTTTTTGTTATTCCCTAACAATGAATAATGTAGGAGAAGTGATCCCTAATTGGATGAATTACCATGTAAAGGCATATGTAGATTGGTGGATGTGTGTATACACTCAGTGAGCACTTTATTAGGAACTCCTTTGCACTCTAATTCAATCCAATACAACAGCTCTGCCATACATTCTACTTTTTTGAAGCTTATACATTTTCATACAGTTTTTGCTGACATTGATCAAAAATGAATATTCTACTTTATGTTTATTACTGAGGTCATTGTGGGTGGTGGACGTGTACTGGATATTAATGCATAATATTGAAAAGTGGACAAAATATTGGGAACAATTCTCAATATAATGCACTCCAGTACATGACACGTTGGCTCTGTCATGCTATGGGGGGGAATTTTCCTGGCATAGTTTGGATCCACTTTTCCCCTTAGTGGGAAGGATCACTGCAGATCAAGACAAAGTAGTTGTTAGTGATCGTCTTTATCCTATGATGAAACATTTCTTTCCTGATGGGAGTAGTCTCTTCCAGGATGACAGCGCCCCCATCCATAGGACACGAGGGGTCACTGAATGGTTTGAGTAGGAAAATGATGTGAATCATATGCTATGACCTACACACTCACCAGATCTCAACCCACTTGAACACCTATGGGAGATTTTGGACCCATGTGTTAGACAGCGCTCTCCACCACCATCATCAGAACACCAAATGAGGGAATATCTTTTGGAAGAATGATGTTCATCTCTCCAGTAGAGTTCACACACTGTAGAATCCAAAAATTCTACACCAAAAATCCAAAAGATCTCCAAAATTCAGCTTTTCATGACCTGTAAAAAGCAGCCCGGTTTCAGGTTTGTGATGATAAATTTTTCAGATAATCCAACTGATAATGAAATAATAGGTATCAATCATTCAAAGATACACATTGTGAGCAGTGCTACTGTGTACTGTGTTCTGTGAAGGAGGAGCTTTCTAAAGACTCATCATCAGGGTAATCTGTGCTTTGTTTGGAGACTATTAATCTGTGTTAAAAAAGTGGGCATGGAGTTTGAAAGACAGGGAAAAAGACACTATTGAGTTGCATTGTGGGAAATGTAGGACCCAATGGTTTTGAGTTTGACTACTAAGATATAAAAGTCTATATATCTGCTGTATGAGTTTTTACAGTTTTCTTTTTAATCCATCTCTTGTATGTCCCCCAATGTTATAGAAGTATAAATCTCAGTAGTATCCTTTTAACAATCTCTAAAGGAATCCTAGTACAGTTGTTGCTGTATCATGTATCATGTCCTGCAATCTATCACTGCTGGGTTCCTCTGCAGTCATTTTCTAACCCTGCTCTCTGTCCCCTCTGTCATTCTCTTCTTTCAATCCTCTCTCACTTCAATCTCATTCTTATTCCTTCTTTTTTTCTCTCCCCTTCTGCTGTGTGTGTCTCATCCTTTTACATTATTGATGCAATGTGTCCACCCTTGTGCTTAATCCGTCCAGCAAAAAAACCCAGCATCATACATATAGAAAATAAATTGTCTTCTGCTATAAAACCCTAGTCATCCATGCGTTGTAACCTTCAGAATTCAGCTGCTGGCAAAGTGATGTGTGTGTGTGTGTGTGTGTGTGTGTGTGTGTGTACCAAATCTTTGGTATGCGGGACCGCCATATATTTAGGATTTACAATAAGGGTTAGGGTTAGGGTTAGGGTTATAGTTAGGATTAGGGTTAGGGTTATAGTTAGGATTAGGGTTAGGGTTAGGGTTAGAGTTAGGGTTAGGGTTAGTTAATGGTTAAGTATAATGGAGATAATAAGTATAATCAGTAAAAATAAGAAAGTAATAGAAGAGTTACTGCTGTATATGATGTTCAGCCTCTTAATGTTCTTGTAATCTTTGCTTTTTAAGTAGAATCGTATTATCTGAAGGGCTTTTAGTATTCTCAGCAGCTTTCAAAGTAAACTGACACCACTGGTTGTGTTTTTGTGGTTTAATGGCTCAGAACACAAAGTGAAGTGAAGGACATCCAGTTTTTAGCCACTTTGTAGCCGGAGGCATGGTGCACCTGCTGCACAGTGGGAAACACACAGGAATACATTAACAGTATTGTCAGGTGTGTCGGGCATGAATAGCTGTTTGGTTTCATTTTAAAAGCAGTGCACACAGCACAGAGACAGTGTGGACTAAACTGAGTGAATATGGCAGCAAAGCCTCTCATGAGAGGAAGCTGTAGATGCACAATCACCATCTCATACAGTATGCAGCACCTAATAGTCACTATGTCATTATAAATGGCTTTGGTTTAGTTTTCATTATATGACATTATATATACCTATACTGTATATATTCTGCCTCCTTCTAAAGAACTCTACATTTATGATTGTGTTCAAATTCATTATTTTCCCCCCTTACCTGTGCATGTTTAATACGTTGATCAATTGCTGCTATTTTAACAGTCACTACTACTACTATACTTTAATTGAGCTGAGATGGAAGGACAACACACTGTACAGTTCATCCTACTAACACCGTCTCCTAGAAATTTCATTTATATGCAAATTTCAAAATATATTAATTGTTTAGCCAATTATACTGTGTTAGGAAATGTAAGCACTGCCTGGATTATGTTCTGAGGCAATTAAAAAAAAAAAAAAGAAGTAAGCACCACATTGATATACCACAGTGCAGGCAGAGGCTGGATGGTGGATGGTCAGGTGGTTTAACTTAAGCAACACATTTAGTTAAGGTTAGTGATGATCCTGGTTTTGGTTAAACATTAATAAACATGTTGTACTTTAAGACCTCTTCTCTGATGATTTAACCTAACCTAACCCTTACATACTGTTCATATTCTGACTCATAATTAGTCTCTACACCTGTTGACATTCATAAATTCCCCATTATTCATTAATAAATGTTTGATTAATGCTTAATGAAGCTGTCAGAGAGCAGACAGGGCGTATTCTGTGTATTTATGGGGAGAAAAATGACATTCACAATCACTATTTTATAATCCAGGAGAACATTTTATTGAATATGAAGAATACAACATGTTTGAATGGTGATTTATAATTTTCTTTAAATAAACATAGGTCAAATTTGTACATTTACGTATGTAAAAATGTGAATCAGCTACACAAAAATGAAAAAAGGTGCATTTTATTTCCATTTTTGTATACTGAGCATCACATTAGAGAAAGACCACCTAGAAGAAATGTGTATAGGATGATTTTACAGATCTCAAATGTAAAAGTGGGTCAAATATGACCCTGAACACTATGTAAGGGTTAACCTTCCTGTTGTCCTCACGTCAAGGAAGGAAGGGAGGAAGAAGGAAGAAAGAAGGAAGGAAAGGAGGGAGGAAGGAAGGAAGGAAAGAGGGAAGGGATGACAGAGGAAAGAAGGAATGTAGGAGGAAGGGAGGGAGGAAATAAGGAAGGAGGGAGGGAGGAAGGAAGGAAGGAAGGAAGGAGGGAAGGGAGGAAGCAAAGGAAGGACGGAGGAAAGAAGGAAGGTAGGGAGGAAGGAAGGAAGGGAGGAAGGAAAGGAGGAAGGAAGGAGCGAAGAGAGGACAGAGGAAAGAAGGAAGGAAGGACGGAGGAAAGAAGGAAGGTAGGAGGGAGGAAAGAAGGAAGGTAGGAGGGAGGAAAGAAGGAAGGTAGGAGGGAGGAAAGAAGGAACAGTCAAAACAGACGGGGTCAATTTGACCCGGGAGGACGACACAAAGGTTAAACAAGTACTGCCAGTGCCAAACATAACCATAAAAACATTGAATAACGCTGTACTTACTACCAGCACATATGGGTTCTTTTTTGTGTATTTTGATTGTTTGTTTTTTTAAAATAATGAAACATTCATTTTACTCATGCTGCATGATCAATACAAATGTTTTGCAACTTTCCAAATACAAGAATTAACCACATTTCTCATTATATTGAAAGAAAAAGTCATTCGTCCTGCATTATGAACTGTTGTAGTAGTATATGAATGTATTTTTCTAATAGACAGTAACAGTAATATGTGGATAGAAGCTGCAGATAAGTCATAATTATCCATGCCCAATAAACTCATTAAACTCACCACTGCTATAGTGGTACAGTTAGAGGAGCAAAGAGAAATGACCAGAAGAGACAGAAATACAGAGAGGAGTAAGAAGGGGAAGGAGTAAGAATGACAGCAGAGATAAGACAAGCAGAAAAAAGAAGACAGGAAGAAGAGCAAGAAAAAGAGGGTGAGAGAGACAGCAGTGGCACCTCAGAGCTGAGACACAGCATTTCAAGAAGGAACTGTTCTAGTTGAATGAGCGTGTGTGTGTGTGTGTGTGAGTGTGTGTGTGTGTGTGTGAGTGTGTGTGTGTGTGTGTGTGTGAGTGTGTGCGTGCGTGCGTGCGTGTTATTTTCCAACATGTATCCTGCAAGAAGGAAAAAAATAGTAATTTACCATTAATTTTACCCTTAAATTTCCCAATAAGCATTTTACAAACATTTAGAAAACAGTATACTTCACTTAAGTGTGTATGAAGCTTACAGAGTGAATTATTGCTGCATCATTCTATCAGATAAATATATTGTAGATGTATTGTGAATCACTCAGCCTGACATGTTTGATATATTTAGAAATGTTGATCTCTACTAATGTGAAATAAAGTTCTTTGGGTTGCATAACATAAAGTTTGTCATAATGCAGCCAAGAGTAGATTTAAAGAGATTAAAAGAAATAATGACACACATCCATCTTTTCAATTCACTCAAGACTGTTTCTCTAAAATAGTTTGTACATGTTGTATATGCACTGAATTAAAAAGCAAACTTAAGACATACCTTTTTAATCTGCCTTTTAATTCAACTTTATTTATTCCTCTTTCTTTTATTTATTTCTTTTAGCTTGCTTTAATATTTGATTTATTCTATTTTTATTTTCTTGATTGCTTTTCTCTTCATAACACTACTACTTAACATACTTCATCAAATCAAATATTAGTTGTTATTATCTTATTATTTTTTATCTTTATTTTCCTTTTAATACCCCACCTTACACTTCTGCTTTTACTCATTCTGGTTTGTTGTTTATATTTTATGAATCTCTTATTATCATTATTGAATTTATTGTCATTTATTGTTTGTGTGGATCAGGGAGGTGTGTGGGGAGTGTGTGTGTGTGTGTGTGTGTGTGTGTGTGTGTGTGTGTGTGTGTGTGTGTGTGTGTGTGTACTAGGTATTCCTAATGTTGTGGGGACTTAAATCTGTTCACACAGTTATGTTATGGGGACTCGCCTGTCTTATGTCTACAAAAAGCAAGTCCCCTTAAGGTAAATGATTTATTTTAGGGTGAAGACTTGATTTAAAGTTAATATAAGTTTAGGGTTATGTTAAGTTTAGGATAAGGGTTAAGATTAGGCATGTAGTGGTTATGGTTACGGTTAGGATAAGTGTCCAGTAAATGAATGTAAGTCAATGTAATGTCCCCTGAAGTGATGGAAACATGGTGTGTGTGTGTGTGTGTGTGTGTGTGTGTGTGTGTGTGTGTGTGTGTGTGTGTGTGTGTGTGTGTGTGTGTGTGTGTGTGTGTGTGTGTGTGTGTGTGTGTGTGTGTGTTGGTTGGAGTTGGAATGTTTCTGTGTTTTTATTATGTAAAGCACTTTGTGTTACATTGCTTTGTATGAAAAGTGCCATACAAATAAAGTCTGATTGATTGATTGATTGATTGATTGATTGATTGATTGATTGATTGATTGATTGATTGATTGATTGATTGGTTGATTGATTGATTGATTGATTGATTGAATGCAGATCAGTCACAGAGAGGACTTTCTGATCACATATGTCAGACTTCATGTCCCAGCTGGACAGTGAAGTGATAACAACGTACCTTCTATATCTACGTATATATATATCATACAGCCTGACATCAAGGTGGAGTTACATTGTGTGTATCCTCCAGAGGAAGATCCTGTGGGATATTATACTTAGTCTTTGTGTAATGTGACACATTTTGATTTGAAAATGAACTAACCAGAGTTTTCTGTTTTTTTCAGGAGTGAAAAATAAAAGACAACTTGTGACAGGAGTGAGTCACCACCTCCACCTCTACACCATCCTTAACCAGAGGAGCTTCAGCTTTAGCAGTGTTGTAAAAAAACAAAAACTGCTACATGACAGAATAAGCTGCACTGCACAGCAAGTGGTGATTTGTGATGTTAGCTCTTGACGTTATTATTCATAATTAACTAGAATCAGCTGTTAGCCTAGAGTAGGTCTAGGAAGCCAAGATGGCTGACCCCTACCAAAACAACGTATACCACCAAGGTGGAGGCGACAGTTATGGGACTTATGGAGAAGGCGGTGGACCTGATGGATACGGCTACCAGACGGACTACCCTCCCCAGGAAGAGGATGCGGCGAGCGATGCGACAGAAGGCCACGATGAAGAGGACCAGATGTACGAAGGAGAGTATCAGGGAATCCCACATCCTGACGAGGTGAAGGCTGCACAGAGAGCTGCACGGTGAGACTTGTATAAATGTACCATAGAAACTACAGACTATAGACTCAAAAACATGAAAAAGAGGTGAAATCCTTCTACTATCGTTTATTTGTGTAGCGTAGCTGACAGTAGCTGGCCAATCAGAATGCAGTGGGTTCATCTCGAGTCCTTAAAGAGACAGAGGCTGAACTGAAGGGCTGCATTAAGGTCCAGTATGAAATAAATAAGGAGTTTTTTAAACTGTAAATTAATACAATAAGATAGAGCTCCAGATTAAAAACCTGACAATGTGTATAACAGGCCTCTACTGAGAAGGATTCACATAAGTACAGGTCAGTTGAACTTTGACCAATTTCCATAATTTTTCAATTACAAATTAGCCTTTTATGGAGACCCAACACAAAGTGCTATTTGCACTGTTTGAGGCTCTGTAACGTAGCAATCTATAGCAATATTAACATGCTAGATTTTGTTTTTTAAGTAGGATGATATTACCCATAGTGCTCTGCTAATTGTTGGTGGTAGTGTTCCTGAAATGAGAAAATATTGCCTTTTCTCATTCCAGTGTCGTAGATACCGCACTCACCAAAGAGGAATGTGCCGTGCAAACACTTGTTTTTTCACTGTAATATAAAACACCTTTAGAGTCCATCTGACTGACTTTTTCATGGAACACTTTAATGCCCCATTTAACCCTTGTGTCGTCCTCCCGGGTCAAATTGACCAAGGTCTGTTTTGACTGTTCCTTCTTTCCTTCCTTCCTTCCTCCCTTCCTTCCCCTCCTTCCTTCCTCCCTCCTTTCCTTCCTTCTGCCTCCCTTCCATCTTTCCTTCCTTCCTTCCTTCCTCCCTTCCTTCATTCCTTCCTTCCATCTGTCTTCTCTTCCTTCCTTCATCCCTTCCATCCTTCCATCTTTCCTTCCTTCCTTCCTTCTTCCTCCCTCCTTTACTTATTTCTTCCTCCCTTCCATCCTTCCTTCCTCCTTTCCTTCCTTCTTCATCCCTTCCTTCCATCCTTCCATCTTTCCTTCCTTCCTTCCTCCTTTCCTTCCTTCTTCCTCCCTTCCATCTTTCCTTCCGTCCTTCCATCTTTCCTTCCATCCTTCCATCCTTCCATCTTTCCTTCCATCCTTCAATCTTTCCTTCCATCTTTCTTTCCTTCCTTCCTTCCTTCCTTCCTTCCTTCCTTCCTTCCTTCCTTCCTTCCTTCCTTCCTTCCTTCCTTCCTTCCTTCCTTCCTTCCATCCTTCCATCCTTCCATCCTTCCTTCTTTCCTTGACTCGAGGACAACAGGAGGGTTAAAGGTTAATGCCAGACGTTTTGCATTTGTATCCAGTTTACTACAAATCACTGACACATCACATCACAGCTAACCTTTAAGTCAAACATGCTGCAGGGACAAAGAAATGTGAACACAGCCTTGGTTTCCATTCACTTTTTTATAATGCAGCAATCAATTGGCAGACTGTTGAAGCTTGCTGGAGTGTAGTAATCCATCACTGTAAACACCAAACCTGCATTTCTTTTTGTCAAAGTTGCATTAACACTATATGACGTAATGCAGTGCAGACTTTTTTAGATCAATCTGCACAGAAGCTGCATTAATAAAAAAGGCTGCAGAGACTGATGTTCACTGTGATCGATTTTCATGCATTGATTTAAATACACTATGAAAATGAGTGGAAACCAATTATTATAAATGGAGGTCGGTAAAATTAGAAGAAGAAAAAAGTTCATTGTCTCATGTATTGTAATGTTTTCCATCAAGTGTCATCACATTTAAAGCCACTGTTTATAGATTTTTTTATGTGATCTTTGCACATTATTCAGATGGTATATATTCTGAAATATACGGAATATACGGAAAAGTGTTCCTTGAGACAATTATTCAAAATACTTCTGCATGCACATGAGTAAAAGATACAGCTGCCACAAAAACCCTTTTTATTCAGGAGACAGTGATGTGTTGTGTGCATCTTTACATACAGTGGGTAGACTTGGATTAAGATGTACAGTGGTTGCATGTTGATAGTTTACCTATGCATTCAATGTAGGCTTAAATATGGTAAAGCAATTAGAAATGGTTCACTTAGTAGCTCACTGCATCCACACGTAGGAATAAGTGGGTGAGAAAAACGTTCCTCTCATAATTAGGCCTTTGATTTTAAAGAATGTACCATCAGCCACCAGACTGCACAACACCACAGTTCCCAGTACCTCCCACCCTCACTAAAAAGACTGAAGCTTACCCTAACCCTAATCCCAGGAACATTGAACTTTACTTTTCTAATCCCAGAAACATTGAACTTTACTTTTCTAATCCCAGGAACATTGAACTTTACTTTTCTAATCCCAGAAACATTGAATTTTACTTTCTAATCCCAGGAACATTGAACTTTACTTTTCTAATCCCAGGAACATTGAACTTTACTTTCTAATCCCACGAACATTGCACACTTGTATAGTATCAGAAATTTATGTATATTGCAGATTTATATAATTGCAGATCATTTTACACAGAGATTACACAGTTTGTTGTTTATTATAATTTTTATTCATTTATTTATTTTCACCATTACATGGCTACTGCCAGTTTCTGAATTCCTCCATACGGTGATCAATAAAGATACTTTACTTTACCTTACCTTACCTTACCTTACCTTGCCTTGCCTTGCCTTGCCTTGCCTTGCCTTGCCTTGCCTTGCCTTACCTTACCTTACCTTACCTTACCTTACCTTACCTTACCTTACCTTACTTTACCTTACCTTACCTTACCTTGCCTTGCCTTGCCTTACCTTACCTTACCTTACCTTACTTTACCTTACCCTACCTTACCTTGCCTTGCCTTGCCTTACCTTACCTTACCTTGCCTTACCTTACCTTGCCTTACCTTGCCTTGCCTTGCCTTGCCTTGCCTTGCCTTGCCTTGCCTTGCCTTACCTTACCTTACCTTACCTTACCTTGTCTTGCCTTGCCTTGCCTTGCCTTACCTTACCTTGCCTTACCCTACCTTACATTACATTACATTACCTTACCTTACCTTACATTACCTTACCTTACCTTACCTTACCTTGTATTGCCTTGCCTTGCCTTACCTTACCTTACCTTACCTTACCTTACCTTACCTTACCTTACATTATTACCTTACCTTACATTACCTTACCTTACCTTACCTTACCTTGCCTTACATTACATTACATTACCTTACCTTACCTTACCTTGCCTTGCCTTGCCTTGCCTTGCCTTGCCTTGCCTTACCTTACCTTACCTTACCTTACCTTACCTTACCTTACCTTACCTTACCTTAACCCCATGAAACCAATTAGCTGTTAATAAGGCTTTACTATAGCAAACACATGGTGATTGATATCTAACCAGTATTTATCAGTTGAGATGCAAAGATAGTGACTGAATTGTTGATACTGATTATTACTCAAACGTTACAGCTGCCCAAGAACATAGTACTGAATATTTGATGAACCACAGAAACAACACACTGATACTGGAGTAAAAATAACCCAGCCAGCATGTCCATATGGGCCCCCATAAGGGTTCAATTTGGGCTCCAATATGGCTCCCACATAGGTTTGTCCACAGGCCCATATAATTTGCCCTGTTTATGTACATGCCCGCTTAGCCCACTTACATATCTTATGGGGCTCATACAGTCAGCACACATGGGCTTCACATGTAGGGTCCATGTTACTGAAACCATGTGGGACCTGCACAATTTGCCCAGTTCAAGCCCATGCCCACTCAGTACCCACGTAGCCCACATTTAACCCATGTGGGGCCCACATGGACATGCTGGCTGGGATATGTTCAGACCACTGTATAGCCTTTGTACTTTAATTGTTAAGAGGATATGCAGATCACATTATTCTGTATGGTCAGCATTTTCTTAGTAGTATTATTGTTTTGTTTTTTTAAGTGACCACACAATATGCCACACAGTTCTGTCCTGTTCCTCACATAGCACATTTCACATTTACTTTACACTGAGCATGCAGGAGACCTTATTTCAGATCTACAAAGGTTCAGTCTTTAGACCTTCGAGTCGACATCGAGTACATAGCACCGAGCCTCCAGGTCTCCCTACTTAAAGCCCTCTGTGGCGTAGGCACTGACCATCAGTTCACATTGCTCATAGAGCTGTTGACATGACAGAAATCCACTCTTATTCTTTCTCATGTCTGAAAACCTGCTCTTTTTAAAATATGGATTTGTTTTCATCTTCACTGTGTCAGCCTGAAGGACTCCTGTTATCTGTCCAGCCCTCAGTCTAAAGAGCCTTGTTTCAAGCCTTATTTAGTATTTTTCACCTTACTTATAAAAATAAAAATAAAAATCTTTATTATTTTCTGTTTTTATTGTGCTTTTTAACTCTTATACTGTTGTCAAATGTCAAATTTGACCCATGTTTACATTTAAGAGCTGTAAAAACACCATATACATTATTCTTTTAGCCTGACTTTTACTAGTTTGACCCACAGTATACAAAAATGGACATACAATGCATCATTTTTTAAAAGTTTTTGTGCAGCTGATACACATTTTTATATATGCAAATGTACACATTTGACCTGTGTTTATTAAAAATATGTAAAAAATCCCCATTCAAACAGTTCCCATAATGTAGTTGTAATGGGGAGTTTATGAATGTGAATTGGTGTAGAGACTAATGATGAGTCAGAATATGAACAGTATGTACAGTAAGGGTTAAAATGTATTTTTATTTTGGAATGGGGGGGGGGGTTTGTGTCTATTTATCATATTTTTTTGTGTTTCTGTTGTTGACGCCTGTAATTGATCACTTCATTGTTCTCTGAAGATGCATCTATGGTTGCCAGGGGTTACAGCCAAGGCCTCTCCAGTTCACTCATCTGTTATACATACAGTGCATATAAAATGTGATGTTTGTTAGGGCCAAGAAGATCTGATTGATCTTAAAGTTGCAAAGTAAAATAAAAGATCAGATTTATATATATATATATATGTAATATCCGACTATAAAATATCCCTCAAATCAGATATGAGTTTTATCTTCTTGTTTAAAGACTTATAACAACATCAGCAACAGACCTCATTGTAAAAGCTTGTGTGTTTTCAAGCCATTTGTATGACGTTTTGTTCTCTATATCAGGGCTAAAGCTCGAGCAACCGGCAGCGCAGTCTCTGAACTGGAGGAGTTATCTGAGCAGTATGAGGACATCATGGAGGACTGTGGCCACGGGAAGTTCCAGTGGACACTCTTCATCGTTCTGGGTCTGGCTCTGATGGCCGACGGGGTCGAGTGTTTTGTGGTTGCTTTCGTTCTACCGTCCGCAGAGAAGGATCTGTGTTTGTCCAATGCAGAGAAAGGGATGTTGGGTAAGGGCTTGCATGATTTATTGTTGCTTACAGTGTGGATTCTTCAAAGTGTTGCTCTGCTGTAAAGTCTGTGTTGCTGTCAGTGGAGAGGATTTGTGTTTTTCTACTACGGATGTAGCACTTCATTGATTCTCTCTGGTTAGTCTTCAGCCCCCTCCTGAACAGAAGTACAATGCTGCTTCTTTATTTAAGTCTGAGACAGAGTAATGTGTTTGAGTTTCTCTGCTGAGAAGAGACATTAACTAAAAGAATTCTTCATTAGCTGATTACATAAAGTAGACACGATCACACAGACCCAGGTGTGGCTGACATTAAAGGTGTGGTTAGGCACCAAGGCAACTATGAACTGAGTTTATGTTCACAATTCTGACAATCAGTGAAATCTAATGTGTTATTATTTGACACCAACAAGTCCTCCAAATGAAATGAGCAGATCTACGGTTTGATCATGTGACTCCAAAATGACGTATCGGAGTGTTTTCTAACCTGGCGCTCCTATAGACAGTAATCAACACTTACATCATTTGTCTGTGCTTTTCAAAACTTCTACACATCACTATTAAAAATGATGTTTTATGATGTGACCATGCTGTGATTAAGGTTGTGAAGATTAGAGAAACATGCAATGGGTTAAAGTTACGCTAACTGTTGTCGTCGTGGTTACAATAATAACCACAGGGTTAAGGTTAGGGGGCGATTGTAGGTACACTTTCTAAAAAACTGTTCCAATTCGTGGTTGGAAACAGGAAATGATCAGCTGTCTCCTGATGGATTGATGCCTCCATCCTCCCCTCCTCTTCTGAATAAGAAAATCAGTCTACATAGCTAGTTGATACAATAATGACACTAATGAAGGACATGATTAGTTGTGGGATTTTAAAAACCAACTGCTTACATAGTATCAACTCAGTAACAAACTCTCATCATTGTTACATGTTTGATTTATTATCAAAATGAACAGATCATCATTTTCAAATCCATTAGTAGCCTGTAAAGCTATAATTCATACACAGTGCCATTCTAATCTTCCCTCATCAGATATTATTACAGACTGTATGAAATGATCCAATAAGGTGAATATTTGATACATTTCTGATGACATGCAGAATGAGACTGGTGACACACACACACACACACACACACACACACACACACACACACACACTGGCAGCCTAGGGAGAGTCAATAAGTCCTGAAGCTCCTCGGGGCTCAAATTAGACCTGCAGTGTAATTATCTAATGGGCACTGAGCAGGCAGGAATGAATCAGTCTGTTGGCTTGGGCAGTGAGCAGTATGTCTGTGTTACATATAGGGTTTGTGTACTGCTGCGTATATGTATTTCTATATATTTAAATGTAGCTGTTTGCTTACTTGGGATATAGTTTATTGCGTTTAAACATGATGTCTGTTGGTAGAGCAGAAAAGGAGGAAAGAGAAGGAGAGGAGAGAGGAGTGAAGAGAAGTGGGGGGGCAGTGCAGTGGAGCAAAAATACGGGAGAGGACAGGAGGAGAAAAAGGAAAGTAAAGAAGAGGAAGAGAGAAAAGTAGGGGTGGAATGGATAGAAGAGATGGGAAAGGAAGGAGAGGGGGGGAGAAAAAAGAAGTGGACTGCAAGGGTGGAGGGGAAAAGAGGAAAGGGAAACATTAAAGAGGATGAGTGGAGAGGAGGAGACGAGAGAGGAGAGCATAGGAGAGGAGAAGGAAATGAAATGGGTGGGACGTGTGTGTAGGAGGGGGGGGGGGCAAACAAAGGGAGGGGCAGAGAGGGGAGGCTGTTGGCAGACATCACAGTGCTGCAGTGCTGTCACATCGATGCATTATAGATGTAGAGAGCAGATTTGGAATGATTCGATTCCTTTCATTCCTGTTGAGTCTAGTTACTCAGACATTCATATGGAGCTCATATAATACCTGGTTATAAAGCCTGAGTCAGCAATATGAGCTCGCTTGTGTTTGACAGCAGAATATTTCATCTTTATATTTAATAAAGCACTGTTGTAGGAGATTCTGTGAAATGTGGTATACATTAAAGAGACATGAAGTAAATGTTGGTGACCAGCATGAACTGCTGCAACACTGACATCTGCTGAACTGTCTGAATTCATGACTATGGCCGACCACTCCTTCCTTTCCCAAATCCTCTCTCCCACCTCTACAACCACCGGAGTCAGCAGCAGACGAGCTTCTCACACTCTGTTTCATCCTTTCTTTGTTTTCTACCTCTCCATCTCATTTTCTTAACTCTTACGTACAGTTAACTAATGTATTTTCCACCCAGTCGTTCATTCACAATCACACTACATTATGATCTCATTGACAGCCATAATTATTTCTATTAATTCATTGAAAGTGAAGGATGCAACACAATTTGAGTGGTAGCAACAGTTAAAACCATCAATCACAAATAAATACAAAAAACAACATAAAACACAAAGTTTGTGACATCACAGCTAGTTGGGAGCCAATCATGGCCCAGTATAGGGTAGGGTAAAATACTATATACACAATAAACAATAAATATACAGTACAGTAGTGGGAATGGGAGGTACTGGGAGCTGTGGTGTTGTACAGTCTGATGGCTGATGGTGTGAAAGAGCCCCCCTAAGCACTTTGAAGCACATGGCTCGATGAGTCCAGCTGTTAAACCTTTGACATGAATAATATTTACAGAATTATAGATTCTAGATTGCATCATAAAGGAGAAGTAAAAACCCATATAAGACACAAATGATTACGTAAAACAGAGTACGTTATGTTAAAAATGTTTATGGAGGGGATGAACACACACACACACACACACACACACACACACACACACACACACACACACACACACATACACACAATATGTAACATTTTTATCTGAAGAGCTGAGAGAGAAGAACTATTAGATTATGCTCTCATATATGTCAGTTTCACTTCTGAGTAACATGCCTACTTATCCTGGCTGTTTTTATTCCTTTACCTCCTCCACTCACTGTCTCCTTACCTCTCTCTTCCTCCTCCTCCTCCTCCTCCTCCTCTCTCCCGCCTCTCCTCGGTTCGGTCCAGAGCAGTGTTTTCTCCACTGAGAGAGACTGTGTTTGCTCGCTCTGAGTCAGCAGACAGTCGGCAAATGATCGATACTCTCTGTTCTGACCTTGGAAAGAGTCGCACGGCGTCTCACCGCTGCTCCATTTACTCAGATACTCAGTCTGAAAATACATGTAACTTCTATCTACACACTGCTGAAGATGCCATCCTAGACGCTGACGTTTCAATGCACATTTTTACTATTTTGTGACACTGCTAATACTAAAAAAAATCACACTACTGATTATTATCTTTGTGTGTGTGTGTGTGTGTGTGTGTGTGTGTGTGTAGGGTTATGGATAAGACTCCCATATTATGATGAGTCACACTGACAGCATGGCCATCTGCACACTGCGGTGTTAAGTTGCCAGGGTGCCAGTGTTTGGCAGCGGTCAGGGTTATACTTGGCTGAGGCAGAAGCAATGCCGCTCATCAAGGTCTTGAAATTTTTAAGGCCGGAAAGAGCCGAGTATGCTGACATCACGAAGCTGAGACATATTTCCCCTTCGACGTGTGAAAGTCAACCAATCTGAGAAATGACAGAATGTAAAAAAAAAAAAAGTGAAACGATGTGGGTTCCCTGCCCATATTGTCCCTTTTGATGCCCTTTTTCAGATTGAGTTTATAAATGCAATACAATAATTTAAAATTGAAACAATGTAAAAACCTTGAGATGTCTTTTGTTACATTGCTTTGCAGCTCAGAGCTTGTGGATATACATGTCAAATTAAACAGATGGGAATTTCATGAGTGTAATTTTCACACTCAGAAACAACAAAATCAAATGCATTCTTTACTTTAAGCCAAGTGAAATCACCTGGAATGCTTGGGACGTAGGAATTTGGAAATGTCAGTTTGTCAGTGGGCTAAGATCTCACTGAATTGCATAAAATAGTGCTACATGACTTTACTGCAGTGGTCTCCAACTCCTGCTCCTGTAGAGTTACGGCCCTGCATGTTTTTATGCATCTCCCCACTATAACACACCTGATTCTAATAATGAACTCATTATCAAGCCTTTGATGAGCTTCAGCTGCTTGATAACAAGTTCATTATTAGAATCAGGTGTGTTAGAGTGGAGAGCTACCTGTAACATGCAGGGCAGTAAACTCTCCAGGAGCAGGAGTTGGAGAACACTGGTTTACAGTATTTGTAAAAACAAAGATTACTAACTGAATTTGAGACTCACTGAGAAATAGTCAACAATGATCTCACAATGCACATTTAAAAAAAAAAAGCATCAGCACAAGAAATCTCATCTTTTTTTATTCTTCTTCCTTCTCAAAAATCTACATTTCTCATAGTGTACAGTACCATCATTTGCTAATAACCATTATGGGTCTGTACATTCTGAAACATTCTAGAAATATCAGATGTCTCCTCAGCTAAAAAAACAAAACCATACCATATTTTCATATTTCCATAACACCTCACATTCATCATGTCTTTACTAAAGTCACAGTTTTATCTAAATATTCACTGAATTCAGGAAGTATCTGACTTGGCAAATTTCACTCTGGAGTAGTTGTTGCCAGTTTCCATCATCCAGCTCAGGAGATGCAGGCAGATTGTACAAGGTCAGGCTTGAAAAAGAGATTTTAATCAGAATGAGACTTTAACCTGGTTAACTAAAGGATAAGAAGACTCGGCTGAGTTCTAATTTAATTTCAATTTTATTTTATTTGAAAGTTCAAAGAAGTTATAAACCACTGAAAATGCTTTTTCTTTTATTCTGAAATAACATGAAGCTCTTTGGTTGAAAATAATTGTCTTCACGTTTTAATAAGAACATTTTCTAGTAGCTGGAAATGTATTGTTGTAAAATGATTTCCCCAACTTTGAACCAATTGTGCTGAGATGATTGACAAATTCAGGCTTGAATACTGCACATTGAATCCAGCTTTAACCCTCCTGTTGTCCTCGAGTCAAGGAAGGAAGGGATGAAGAAGAAAGGAACGGAGGAAGGGAGGAAGGAAGAAGGAAGGAAGGGAGGAAAAAGGAAGGAGGGAAGGAAGAAAGGGATAGAGGAAGAAGGAAGGAAAGGAGGGAGGAAGAAAGGAAGGAGGGAAGGAGGGAGGAAGGAAGGAAGAAGGAAGGAAAGGAGGGAGGAAGGAAGGAAGGAGGGAGGGAGGAAAGAAGGAAGGAGGAAAGAAAGAGAGAAGGAGGGAGGGAGGAAAGAAGGAAGGAGGAAAAGAAAGAAGGAGGGAAGAAAGGGGGATGGAGGAAGGACAGACAGAAGGAAGGAAGGGAGGAAAGAAGAAACAGTCAAAACAGATGGGGTCAATTTGACCCGGGAGGACGACACAAAGGTTAACAACAGCTATCACAGTGTTATTGAGCAAGTTAATTAAGCTCCAAACATTTCTGACATGACCCCCACTTGACAATCTCTCCTTCTACCTCTGTCTCTCTTTCTGCAGGTCTGATGGTCTTTCTGAGCATGATGGTGGGAGCGTTCCTGTGGGGGGGTCTGGCAGACAAAGTTGGCCGTCGGCGCTGTCTGGTTGTGGCATTAGCCATTAACTGTGTCTTTACTTTCCTGTCCTCGTTTGCTCAAGGCTACGGCTTCTTCCTCTTCTTCAGGCTGCTGTCTGGCATCGGGTAACACACAGGCACACACACACACGCACACACACAGGCACACACACACTGGTTTTATTATGATTATTTATATATATTATTATAATTATGATTATATAGCATTATAACTCATCAAAAAGTGTCAGAATACAGAAATTAGTAAAAAGCCATGAAAGAAATATTTTACAAAAAATGCCTACTTAGCTTTTTCTAGAGCTTTCAACCACATTTCATGGCATTCATCAGTGGATGGAGTTTCAGTGCTCAGAAAACTAGTGATTGGCATTTTGTTCACACGGCATCATAAAATCAATCAGGTGACTCATGAAATGACATCTTGACTATTCATTGATATATCTTCATATTATATTCTATATAGATTGCAGAGTATTCGTCTATGAACTGGATGGATGGATTTGTTTATTATGGGAATGTATTTGTTGTATTTCAGTGTAATTTGAGGGCAGCTTATGTTTATGTTTATGTGCATTATGCTGTTAGATGATGGTGGGTTGACATGTTGGAATGCTTGGTTTGTTGTTAATGAATATGTCTGAATAAATTGATGAGTGATGGGTCATGTAAATGGCTAAGTGAAAACTTACCTCTAAAAATACAAACTTTTTAAGAGCCAAAAGACAGTGTTGTCTTGACAACCGTGTATTTTCAAAGCTGCACTATGAACATGAATCCCTCAGAATAGTGTTGTGTTCAGTGTACTTTCACCTTGCAGGATTTCTGGGGGCTGAGGTCCCTTTTTTGCTGTCACATCACTGTCACCAATGTGTAACAGTTCCTTTTTTCAAATTCCAATTTTTTCACCATCTATTTCAAAAGATTCACAAGTTTTCAGTCACTAATGCAGTCGTTTATCATTGGGATCATTTGTCTAGCCGAGCTCCGCATGCACAGTCTGCTGTGTCACTGCAAAAACAAAAACACCAACCGGAGTGTTGCGTCTCAGAATAGCTGTGTAGTCCACAGGGAGACACACACTCTGACTCAGAAAGCAGGCCACGTAATGCACAGCACATTGCAAGTGATACACCATCACTTACAGTTCACAGCACAACACCACGTCTCCCAGTTATACATGCTTTACTGACCTTACTGTATATAACACATCTGGACTAATATGTAGTTATATCCATGTTTTTAGTCGTCTGAGTTATAGATGTGATGAATACACGAGAGAAACAAAACATTTGCTTTTTTTTGTACTAAAATATAACTAAATTACAACTGCTGCAACCTGACTTTTAACTCCTGAAATGTTTGTGGCAAAACTCCTAATTAAATGTTCCCTTTAAAAGGATCCATTTTTACAATGAACATATTTCTTTTTTATGGCTCAGTGAACTGATACCCTTCCCAAAGGCCTGTAATGCATCTGAAATCTATTTCCTCTCACACTTTTGTGTAATTATTCCTCCACGATGAAGAAAATTGGTTTATTTTTGTTGTCATACTTTTAAAAATGGCTTAAAAATGAATATATATATCTCTCTCTCTCTCTCTCTCTCTCTTTCTTTTCTCTCTCAGTATCGGTGGCACAGTGCCGATCGTGTACGCATACTTCTCTGAGTTCCTTCAGATGGATAAGAGAGGAGAGCATCTGTCCTGGCTGTGTATGTTCTGGATGATTGGTGGGATCTACGCCTCATTCACTGCCTGGGGAATCATTCCCAGATATGGTAAAAAAAGTTAGACCTGCATCAAATTAACACTGTACAGAACACAAAGTGACATGCCTTTAATTGATGATTGTACCTCTAAAATGGTCACGAGGCACCTGGCCCCACCTGGCCCCACCTGGCCCTACCTGGCCCTACCTGGCCCTACCTGGCCCCACCTGGCCCCACCTGGCCCTACCTGGCCCCACCTGGCCCTACCTGGCCCCAACTTGCCTCCAGTGAGCAGATCCACCAAGATGTCAATGAAAAGGCCACTACTGCTGCTTAAAGGCCTGGTCACACCACTATTTACAAGTGCAAATTCAATTCATTCCAATAGAATAAACACACTCAGTGGATTTGGAAATAAATCCATGCCAATTTTCATATCTTTTTTTTTTAACTTTGACCTGCAAATTTTGTATGTCGACCAATAGAACGCTGTCTTGTCAGTGTCTATTATACCTAATCACCTGTTTTGCACCATTTACTTTTATTTAACCCTTTTAAATTTTATTTAACAAATCTGTTCCACAGTGGTGTGCAGACACGCAGTGAGGAAGGAAGCAGTGTTGCAATGAGCTATACGACTTCGGAGAGCTTTATCTCCCATCTGCAGTAACTTTTTATTGGACAAAAATGCCAGAAAGAAGAACAGAGCAGTAAAGAGAAAATACAGAGAAGCTCAGGGAGCTGTTGTGACTTACTAACACTAGCCTGGCAGGGATAGTGGTTGACTTGCTGTTGCTGGTGAGCAGCTACAGTTTGGTACAGGTGCTCCAACTCTTGTCTAGCCTCAGGGGGGCAGTAATGAACCTTTTACAGTTTGGCTGACCAGTAGAAAAAACTGATGGACTGTGAGATGAAGAATATTCTAATGTGTTTCATCACCATGTGCACAAAATATCACTACTGGACTACAAACTGCAGCGTGGCTCTCACACACTGTATACAGTCTCTCATTGCAAAGCTCAATATTTATTTAGCGACATCACATGATGTGATTCACGTCATGTTTCAGGACTGAGTGTCAAGCAGTTGTGGTGTTTGTAAGGCTGATATGAACATACCTAGATTAGTGCATGGGGTCAGTATCTCAGGACCAGAATAACTGAAAACACCTGTGGAGGTGTGTAAAGCCTTGGAAATAGCCTGACATGTACAGTGTGGAAATGTGTGTGTGTGTATGTGTGTGCAGGTTGGGGGTTCAGTATGGGCACAGAGTTCCAGTTCCACAGCTGGAGGGTGTTTGTCCTGGTTGCGGCTCTTCCTGCCATCGCCTCCCTGGTTGGACTCACTTTCATGCCCGAGAGCCCTCGTTTCCTTCTGGAGGTGAGACTGCTGCCACGTGAACCGGACGTGTTCACTGTAGTAAAACTGTTCACATTGGTATTCAGGTTACATGCATTTTTACACTGTAGCTCTAACCCTGTCTGGATACAGAGACAGGCTGGCAGTTCACAGTTCAAATAGTTTTGTGGGGTTCATTAAACCTGGAAGTCTCCCAGCTACATTATGTAAATGCAAGGTAAATTACTTGTGACTTCAGCCAAGAACACAGGACCTTTGATGTTGAATGAATAAATAATGTATTACACATTTATACTTCGTGCATCGCTTTAATTTTTGGGTGTACCACGGTAACCCTGCATATGCTTTGCATGCATAAAAGCCTGAGTTTAATGGTTGCTACTTGTAACTGATAGTAGTAATAGAATCCAGTCAAATGCATCCATATACACATATACAGTAAGTTTTAAAGGGAAGCTCACTAAAACAAACTGCTGTGTCATTGTGGTGATAAAATTGCAATTTAGACCTTCATTCTTTTCTAATATGACATATTTCTGTTTGGTTACATCGCCGTGTGTGTGTGTGTGTGTGTGTGTGTGTGTGTGTGTGTGTGTGTGTGTGTGTGTGTGTGTGTGTGTGTGTGTGTGTGTGTGTGTGTGTGTGTGTGTGTGTGGAGCAGAATGCCAAACATGATGAGGCGTGGATGATCCTGAAGCAGGTCCATGACACCAACTGGAGGGCCAAAGGACAGCCAGAGAAAGTCTTTACTGTGAGTACATGTAGCGGTTTAACACATGTTAGTTTCCATTGGAGCTACTTTGAAGTCCGGAGTTGCAGTATGTGTTTGGTGCCATCTTTTCCATTTGGAGCCAGGACCTTCCAAATAAGGGGGTTTGGGGTGCTGCCTTTCATGCACTGGAAACACGCTCTGCTACCTCAAACCAAAGTGACAATACTCTTTCTGAGTGTGAGTCCCGGAGCCAGGGAGAACAGCATGTCAACCAACTGTCAATCACAGCTGTCGATCAACACCCACACAGCCGACATCAAAGCTACTATAAGTCTTCAAATCTTATTAATAGAGGGTCTGAATTTAGAGATTGACACTATAATGACTCATTAAAAAAATTCCGACTCAGCATTTCTAGAGAGAAGTTACAGCTTTTGAATGGGAGCATCTAGTGTCTGTTGATGACTTTGCACTTCAAGGTATTTTTATTGACTTCGGCCTAAGGCCAAGGTAGCTTCCATTCGGGACAGTTTCAAAAGTGGAGGCAAAATAAACATGGAGCTTTTCATTTCTATTAAAAGCAGTTTTAATATACATAAAGAATAAATAAAGTTCTTCAGATTTCATTGGACTGCAGATACATTTAAACACATTTTGCTTAACAAGTCATATATAATGCTGCTCGTTGTATTATCAGGTTGGACTGCAGATACAAGTTGTGAGCATTAATTATGTGCCATTAAAAACAGCCAACAAAAGGTGATTAGACATCTCTGAGTTGCATAACTTGTACATTTTATAACCATTTGATGTAAATTTGACATGACAATGACAGTGAGCCGGTGTGATCAGATGTTTCAGGTCACACTGAAAAGACCAATGTAACAAGGGCTGCTATTTTCATGGCTGGGGACAGTCACAGATAATATATTTCACTTACAAAGCTTGTGGTTCATCAGATAGGCCTACTAATAAAATAGTTGTTTAAAAAAATTGACTAGATCAGCTGAAAATGCTGCTTTCATATTCTATGTAAAGAATGTTAGGTGTGATGGATTATTTCAGTCTCATTTGTAAGTCAGTAATAAATCTAAAGATGTATTTATAGATTCTTTTTGATTGAATTTTCTAGCTTGTAAGTAAATCAAAGCTTACATTGGGATCAGGGTGAGACAGGAGCTGAAATAACACAAGAGCTCATTTATACACAGCAGACTTTCAGTTGCATCCAGGAGAAACTCTTGTCGTTTGAAGTTTTCTCTTTCTTTTCTCTTTCCCTGTAGGTGACTCACATCAAGGCTCCTAAAACGGCAGAAGATGAGTTTATTGAGATACAGAGTGCTACAGGAACAGCTGTACAGCGCTGGGCTGTCCGCTCGCTAACTCTCTGTAAACTGGTATGTGACACACACGCACACGCACACACACGCACACACTGCAAAGGTTAGGAGGAATGATCTGCCTTTGTTTTTCTTAGTCTCAATGACTATTAGAAACTGTATTGTGTACATATACAGTAGGAACTGTGTAGACACTGATCTGAGAGTTGATGGATTGCTGGGGAGGTTTTTACTGACATTCATGGTCCTCAGAGGATGAGTTCTACTCTGAAGTGATTTTCCTCGACCGTCACAACGAGGTTGACAGTTGTGGATCACACTGAAATATCTCAACAACTATTGGCTGGATTATCACAACGTTTCCAGCCAGCATGTCCATGTGGGCCCCATACAAGTTACATTTGTTCTGCAATATGGGTCCCACGTAGGTTTGTCTGCAGTTTCCATGGTGGCCCCTCCTGTGTTTGCCCATATGGGCTTCAAGTGGGTTCTGACTGGGCCCATCTGGGTTAATTACACATGTGGGGCCCATGTTTCTGAAACAATATGGGGCCCATATATTTTGCCCTGTTTATGCCCATGCCTGCTTAGCCCACTTACATACCTTATGGGGCTCATACAGTCAGCCCAAGTGGGCTTCACATGTGGGGTCCATGTTACTGAAACCATGTGGGACCTGTAAAAATTGCCCAGTTCAAGCCCATGCCCACTCAGTACCCATGTAGCCCACATTCAACCCATGTGGGGCCACATGGACATGCTGGCTGGGTTACAATAGTTATTCAAGGTTCCTGAAGGTTCCATTCTAACCACTTTTGTGATCCCGACCTTTTTTCTCCAGAACTACTCTCAGGCCAATTTTTTTCACTTATGCTGTGATATACTGTATCTAAACATCTATTTAATGGATTGTTACAAAGTTTGGTGACTTTGGTGATCCTCTGATTTTAATACTGTGGTCCATGACCAAACATGCTACAATTATCATGGCGAGCATTTTAGTATTGTGATCTTAGCATTTAGTTTGAGTACAGCTTCACACACTTAATAGCAACTCTTAATCTTATAAGTCAACATTTCCTCCCATACTTGCTGTAATTCTATGCAACGTTTCATACTAAATGAAAGTAACTACATGTAGAATTTGAAAACGTCTGATTTTGCACCCCCTCGATGGTAGTATCATCTCAGGTCTCTGTAATATTTGAGTGCAATATCATCTGGGTCTTGATTTGATAAAGACATGCATCAATAATGCAGCGTAATAGAAAAGGACAGAAATGTACTGAGCATTGTCATTGCATGTCTAAAGTTAGAAGACAGTAGTTTTAAAATGTGGCCTGTAGCCTAAACTAGGACTCACTCTGTCCAGTCATATTCCAGAGAGGGAAGTCAAATATGTGATTTCCAACTTCCAACATGGCTGAAGCAAGGCAACTGGCAAATTCCATATTTTGAGTTCAGCTGTAGAATATTGCTCCACCTTAGGTTGAGTAAGTATTATGACTTCTTGGACTAATTGAACGGTTTTAAAAGTCACCTCATAAACTCAAAATGTGACTCAACTCATGGTCAGGGTTATAGGAAAAGGTGTTTTTTTCACACTTCCTGTCCCGAAAACATGAGATAGAAGTTTTTACTCAATAATGACAATAGAAGGTCAGTGGGTATCACCTATCTATAAGATTCACAAATATGGAAACTTACGTGTACATCAGACCCTTATTTTTGGACTATGTCGTAAAGAGGGAGCATATATGAGTAATCTGGAGGGACTTGGTTCTTGGTTCACTGCTGTATTTGCATATTTGTCCCAGGTGCTGAAGAACGTAGCATCTCTCCTGTCTGCTGAGTTCAGGTTGGCTACGCTCTTCATGGCCATCATCTGGTTCTGCATGGCTTTCAGGTTAGTTCACACGGTCATCTGCAGAGTTATTGCCTTAAGAAGCAACCTACATGACTCTTCTATCTACCAGATCAAAAAGTTGCATTCTGATTGTTCTGTGCTCCTTTTATTGACTCTGTCTTCTCTCAAAATACACTGTCACAGTTTCTACGGTCTTTCTGTGTGGTTCCCCGACATGATCAAACACCTTCAGAATGAAGAGTATGTGTCCAAAGTCAAGGTAACAACAACATTTAACCCTTTGCACCTAAAGGACACAATTTGTCACAAAGCATACTCCTTCTTCATAAAGTCATAACTTGATCAAATCATAGACACCATACACACCTTGTTAGATTGTACACTTTGTGGGCCTTATACTGTATGTCCGATATGCCTGATCATTGATTCATCAGAATCAGAATCAGAATCAGAATATCTTTATTGTCATTGTAACACGTACAATGACATTAAGTGCAGACACATAAAACAGTATAAAACAACCCACTCACTCATCCACATACAAATATTGCACACAGTCCTTGTTTACAGTAACCTAAAGTGCATATCCAGTGTAAGACAGAGGTGCATGTGTTATGTGAGTCAGTATTTAATGTACACAAATCCACATTTGGGTGTAATTAATTTGGTCTTTTTTTCTTTTCTTTTTTACATTAACAAGGTTCCACATGTCCTACTGGCCTCTATAAATTACACTCAAACAAATGACCAAAACAAACCCCCCAAAAAACACATAAAAACTGTTCTAAAACATGTATAGTACAACTCACATGCAAACTGAAAAAGATTGAAGGAAGGAAATCATATATTGTCATATCTGGCTAAGACATGAAGTGACTGCTGGAAGCCTGTTAATGAAGGGATAGGTAACAGAGGGTTCAAAGGGTTAATGCACCAGCTCTGGGATGCAGGCTATGGATGAATCCTAATGTTTCTTGCATTGTCCCCTGTCCTTTCACCTGGCTCCACCATCAGGTCAAACTTTTCAAGTGAACAAAAGAATGATTAAAACCTAATGAGCAGACAGTCATTACTGTCATGAGCACATTTTGACCATTTTATGACCTCTCCCTCAGAATACACATTTTACAGGTTTTAGCCAAACCACTGTGAAGGCTATGAGAAGAGCAAAAAGCATGTTGTCTGTTTTGTTTAAAACGTCAATACAGTGGGTATTATCTAACATATTATTATTGGTCATATCATCATCTATAATTCACTTACATTACATTTCATGTAATATTATGAATCTTACAGTATGACGTTTGAAACAGCAATGCATTTGTAGAGAATTTGGGTCTTTTAAAGTCTTTTAAATATGGAATCATTTTTGTGAAAAACACGAATGACATTTGGTGTATCTGTTCATCTGTTTTAAGTTTGAAGACGACGTCGTTCAGTTCATAAATACGTAGATCCGGTTGTTCTTGTCTCTATTTAGATCCACCATAGAGAACGAGTGGAGAACTTCCATTTTAACTTTTCTTTGGAGAACCAGATCCATAGAGAAGGAGAATACATCCATGACAAGTAAGTCCCACTGTGCCATAGAGTAGATGCAAAGGTAGCTGACAGATACACCGCAGACTGGAAGTCACTAATCTTTTTGTTAAATCAGCTGTAAATGAAATGAAATCGGAAATTGGAGAGCAAACATAGGAAAGAAAAAAAAGTCCTATTTATTTTACCTTCAAAATATAACTTTTTCCCCCAAAACCATCATCAAAATGTAATCAGAGTACAGTATGTAGTGCCTACTGTCTTTCTGCATTTGTGGCTTTTTAGTATGAATGTAATGACGCTACAGTACTATGTTATTTAAGCATCTTGCTCCTTTGGTTGAATTGACATTTGCACATTGCTCAGGATCTACCAGTGAGAGGCCATGTGTGTAGACTGAACTGTTATTATTGTAGTGTATCAACCATTTCATTCTCAGTTCTGTTATCACAAAGTAGCATGCTGTGTTAATGTGTATGTGAAAAAATTAGCTATATGTCTACAGGTAATGATGTTACTGCATATGCTAATGCTCTGATAAAAGAACCATAAACTTACTTTGTGAAGACAGTAAACCTCTGAAGGTTTATGTAAGCTTCACTTTTGATTTTCGTCACTATATTCTGATACAATGTATGGAATACTTTTATTTACTATACATCCATATACTGAAGGTTCCCTGTCCATGTGGTTGAAGCAAGTAAAGATACACCTTCTTATTTTATTACTGCACACCCACGAGTCCCGAAAGTTCCTCTCAGCTCATTGCTGATGATTTCAAACTACAGCTGTGAATGAAAGTGTTTAAAGCCAGATGGAAAGCAGAGTTAAACAGGCTTAAAGCTTAATGCCTTTATGTTCGCCTCTCATTACTTGCGCATGTTTGACCGTGGGATCATTTGTATTTATTTGCCTCAAACAGCCAGAATACTGTAATGTACATTAGTCATAAGCTAGCAAGCAGCAGTAGGCACCAACTGTGTATGTGTGTGTGTGTGTGTGTGTGTGTGTGTGTGCGTGCGTGCTGTACCGACTCTCACCAGGAACTCCAGTCTCTCATTTTTTACCCGTCTCCTCTTTTTCGTGCATGTAGAACAATCAAGTACATTTCTCCACCTGTCAGCAGTCAACATGGACAAAGAGAGACTAATTCCAGTACACCTGACAGTAGAGGTCAGGACCTCTGCAGCTCGCTGCTGCAGACAGGTTTACAAGCAAGAGTGAAAAAAAAATCCACGAATGACAATTACATTCACATACTGGTATAAAATGATACTTCCATCTGTCCGTTACAGCTGACTACAGAATGTTTTATCATAACTGAAGGAGGTCTAATTACTTTTACAAGTTAGTCTTTGAAGCATATAAATAAAATACGTTAACAATTAGTTTCTATGATATTCATTCTTAAGACAATATTATTATATTACTCGTCTTTGCCACCAACAGTGAATCTGCATCCCATTATGTTTGTGTGAATGTGATTTTAACTTTCCATTTTATTAAGACGATTTATTAAGATGCATCTTTCGGCTCGCACTCTTCCATAGCTGCATGCAGTTTTGTGCCAAGGTAATTTCCAAAAACATCAGCAGTGAACCGGGAGGAAAGCTCTGGGATTTGTAGTTGTCACGAGGCTGTGCATAAAAATTAGGGAGTGTATCTTCAAGGACTCTTCACCTGTGCAAAGTTTTCATTGCAGTGTATGTTACACTACTGTATATCATTTAACTTCTATGCTTTTTGCAGAATTAAAACAAACAGAATGGGTCTTAACTTTCAGGCCAGCAAGTTAATGTAATAATGCCATGGAGGTGATCATTCTGTCCACATGTGGAGTAATGCTCATTCCGTGGTAGTATTATCAGTGGTGGCCATATCAGATTTACCACAGTGAATTACCGTTCGGTAGAGCCCATTCTGTCGGTTCTAGTTCTGTACTGCCACAGCGATAGAAGTCAGTCCATGTTTTCTTTGTCTGTTGGTTTGCGTGTGTGTGCGTATGTCCCATACCATCCCCATAGGTTCATCAGTATAGAGCTGAAGTCAGTGAAGTTTGAGGACTCACTGTTTGAAGACTGTCGCTTTGAGGACATCAGGTCCACAGAAACGGTGTTTAAGAACTGCACCATCCGCTTCACTGTCTTCTACAACACAGGTAGGTTCAGCTGGAGTGGGGTTTTTGGACAGTTAGACATCAGGTATGGTTTGAAGTGATTTTCTGAAGTCTGCATCATCTGTCATCAACCACACATACACGAGGTGATGTTAGCCAGTAACTAACATGTTTAACCACTTCAGACCAGAAAGGTTAAACAAATGTTTTTGCAATGCTCAAGTCAAGATCAATATGAAACATGAAATGAAACAAAACCATTAATCATACCATCAGCGTTTCACTATGAGGCATGTCATATTGACACAGCACTGCATTGCAAAACTATATTAATTGTTATAAGTCACATTAAACGCCTTGGCTGTTGAGGCAAGGCAAGGCAGCTTTATTTATATAGTGCATTTCATACACAATAGCAACATCAATGTGTTTTACATAAAACAAACATTTAACAGAAAGAATTGGAAATAAAAAAACATGCAATTTGAGAAATAACAATGAAACCCAATAATAGTGAAAATATAGAAAATTCAAATTTTTTCGACCACACGGACAACCACCTAACACTATCTCTTCCTTAGAACCTTATCATGTACTCTACCAGATGGCCCTTCTGGCTCTCTGGACTTGTTTCCTGTATTTCCCATGATTAGCTAATCTCTCTCTTTAGACGTAGTCGTCACTACGAATCCTGGATCTGTTTCTTCGGCACAATCAATGATAAAAGCCGCCGTACTGTACGCTACCTTTAAGGAGTCAAAGGACTTTTAATACCTTATCTTCCCCCTAAACATGACACTACAGAATAGACAGGTCCAGTGGTATGTCTCAATGGTACAAAATTAAAAAAAACATTAAAACCTACAATTATGTATTATTATGTAATAGTAAAAATAAAATAAAATAACAGTAAGAATTGGAAATAAAAAACATAAAAACATGCAAATTGAGAATTAAAAATGAAACCCAATAATAGTAAAAACATCTTCCATAGATCCTTATCATGTCCTGTATTTCCCATGATTAGCTAATCTTTCTCTTTAGACGTAGTCGTCACTACGAATCCCTGATCTGTTGAGGTGGAATAGTATTTATTGGTATAATCCACTGATTCTTAGCAAATTTCCCAAAACAGTTATCGTACCACTTTGTACTAAGACACCCTTTATAAAGGGTTAAATGTTTAACTAATGGCTCTATTAATGGTTTAATAAATCATTCATTTATCTTTCATAGACCCTAAAACAAATACCTCATAATATCTAATACATCATTAGAAAAAGTTAGTAGGAAATTTTCAATCATAAAATGTTAATAAAAGAAATTTAGAAAAAATCCAACAAGTCTGCTGATGTAAATGTGAAGTCATTAATTCATAGATTTTTAATCCAGATGTACAAAGGATTTCCAGAAGGCAAGCGGTGCATTGGAGGACTTTTCCTGAAAAACTAAAAAGCTGAAGGAAAATAAACTCCAGCCTGGCAACCCATATGATGTTGCACTGTACACTATTTGCCTGGGACCAAACAAAAGACTGGTGAACATAGTGGAGCATTTAGCAGCTAAATAGACAAATATTTTCACAGGAGCTGGTGGAGACCAAAACGGAGCTAAAAGGAGTTAATGCTGGACTTACATTTGTCATTTTGTCCACCTGACGAATTAACCCAAAAAGGTGTCTAAGGTTTGTTTCAGTGCTCCCACATTGCCCAAAAAAGTGGTGCTTCAACCTTCAAAAATCCATTAACAAAGCCTTAAAAACAGTGTCTGTCTGCTAGTCTGCTGTTTTTGAGTTTTTTAGAGTTCAAGGCAACATGCTGCAGACAGAATTTATGGTCCAATTGTTCCTCCAACACTGACCACAGTTCTAATTGTCCATACCTCTTTTTAGAAATGTGCTGCCATGTAAGTCATTACTGTATGGCAGTCCAATTCCAACTGGGGTCCCAAGTGATTAAAATGTGTTTGTGGCCTCAGGGCAAAAACTTTGGCATTTATTTTGAACCTGGATTTTTTTTTAAAAAGACATTTTCCAAATAGTCTATTAAGCACAAATATAAGAATACATCTTCTAGCCGAGCATACCAACAACATTGAGAAAAATGAGCAAATAAGAAAATAAATACAAAATATCCACAGCAGAAAGGACTGAGAGGTTTGAATAAAAAATGCAAAAATGTTCCAAATATACAAAACCTTGATAAATGTTTCACTGATTGAGATTGAAGGCTCATCAGTTGATCCTCTTCTATAAGTTCCATCACGTGTTTCATGGTCTGCCTGTGTTCTGTAGACCTGAGGGAGGAGAACTTCATCGACTGCAGAATGGAAAATACCACCTTTGAGCACAACAAACATGGCTGCCACCTGGACACTCTTGAGGAGAATGACGTTCTCATTTACCTGGTCAGCTTCCTGGGCAGTCTGGCCGTGTTGCCCGGCAACATAATCTCTGCACTCTTCATGGAGAAGATCGGCAGGGTCAAGATTATAGGTGATGTTTCAGAAGTTTGTTCTCATTTTATAGATGCTTGCTGATGTTTTAATTGTGCATACTATATGTTATATGTATAAAAGCTCTACAGGATGAAGGTCTGGACAAGCAGGTCACATTATTGTGGTTAGGTGTGAAGTGTCTTTTGTTGCCAGAAAGTTTGTGCATAACTTTGAGGAACAGGTTTTCTAAAATGTTGGACTTGACAATGACCCATGGCAATTGTTCCCAAACCCAACGTGCATAAGCATGATGCTTCACAATTCAACATTCATTTCACAGTTCATAGTGCTCATCCTGCAAATGTTTTCTCCTGTGATGATTATGGTGTACCTGGTGACTCGAGCTGATTGTGGGTTTGGTTGAATCCATCCCTAGGAAGTACATCGACACCTCATGAGTTTTTGTCCGTTAAGTACCACAGATGGAAGTAGTTTTTTCTCTATATGTGGAAAGGCAGAACGAAAACTGCAATTACAGTATGATTTGCCTTCAATAACCACTATCTTTCGCTAGCCTTAACCGTACCATAGTTACTGATTAGAAAACTCATTAGAATTTGATCTCAGGTAATAGAAAGCAAGAGAACCATGAAAATTTCGGAGGAGGTTTGGCTAATTTTCATCCTGAAAATGAAGGACTTGAATGAAAACTATCTAACCCACTAGAACATGGATGGGCTTGCATATCTCCCAATCCATGGTTCATATGCAGCCCTGTTGTAGTCCATATAATCCATGTGCACTACAGTTATGTCCCATGTCGTGGACTATACATTGTCTATACTCAGTTTGGTGCATGTTGAACCTACAGTTATACATCAGCTTAAATATAGAAATACAGATTCTAAATAGTAAATGTCAACCTACAGTATAATGTGTTGCGTCAAGCATTGAGAGCTAGAGTGATGAAAGTCTCAGTTCTACAAATATGTGACAAAATATTACAATTACAGTGAGACAGGATTGATTGTAGGATCTGTTTGTATCTCCTTAGGTGGCTCCATGCTCATTTCAGCAGGCTGTACCTTCTTGCTGTTTCTGAGCTTCACCCAAGCAGCGATCATCGCCCTGCAATGTCTGTTCTGTGGCGTCAGTGCAGCTGCATGGAACGGCATAGAGGTGGTGACCGTGGAGCTGTACCCTGCTTCTAAAAGGTACCAGGCTTTGTGTTTTAAGCTGTGTCACATGAACATGGTCAAATAAGTCTGATTGTATACTTTAACTGATTATATAATAGAAAGATCTTTAAGAGTGGTCATCAAAAGCGCATACCTTGTCTCTTTCTGTGTCTCTCAGGGCCACAGCGTTCGGTTTGCTGAACGCTCTCTGTAAGCTGGCGGCGGTGCTCGGCAGTTCTATCTTCGCCAGTTTCGTGGGCATCACCAAAGCCATCCCCATCCTGCTGTCCTTCGCTGCGCTGGTATGCGGCGGCCTGGTGGCCCTCAGACTGCCCGACACGCGAGAGAAAGTCCTCCAGTGAGGTGATGTGAGATACGGTACAGGTGGTGGCGGGGGTGTGTGTGATGAGAGGATGAAGAGGCCAAAACATATCCACGTAACGTCGGAATTTGGTTGAGTTTCAGTTGAATTTGACTTCACGTTGCATTTTAGAGAGAATGGAAATAACTAACACCTATTAAATGTAAAATGCCAAGCTCTTTTTTTCCCTTTATATTAACTGTGTTGTTATTTTGTGAAGGTTTCAGAAAGGAAGGGTCGATCATTTCACTCAGGATGGGATGTGGGGAGGGGGGTTGGGTGTCAACAAGTTTTAGTGTTCAGAAACTATAACTATACTGTTGAAATAAAGCGTGAATAACACAATGAATCTGTTAAGACACTGGATTTACATTCAACATGATGATGATGATGATGTGAAGATTAAATGGTTATCATATCCTCTGCTCCTTGTATTTCTACTACCAGTTACATGCATGATGGGGAATAGTGTCAGATACTGGCCACATGTTGCTATAAATTCTTTTCTGTGACTGGCTTTTTTTTTCAGGCTTTACAGCAACTTTAGCAAATATCCGAGTCTAGAAAAAGGTTGGCTCTTCTACCAATCAGCCTGAATGTTGAAATTGTGAATGAGGCTGTTGAAGTTTGTAATTCTCTGAAGTTTCTACTTATTCTTGCAAAATTGTCACTTTACAGCTGTGGCCAACTAATGACTGCATTCAGCTTGTCCAGTTTTGTAGTAACAGTATTTGTTCGTTCTGGTTTGAGCTTAGTCACGTATGACTGATGATGTCTGTAGCTGTCGTCAGTTAAACCAACTCAATCACTTTTTGATTTATTTGAGAAATTTAGGAATTGTAATAGTCCTATGCTATGATGCTATGTTATGGCTACTGTTCTCACTTTTCCATTTTTAAATGTGTTTCTGGAAATATGAGTAGAAACTCTGGGTGGGTGTTTCCCATAGCAACATTTGTTTTACCCCTTTTTTGTAATGGTTGTTTTTAGTGATATAAGACTAGGCCTGTCACAATAACTTTAGTTGAACGATATATTGTCATAGAAATAACCGTGAATAACGATATTATCATATGATAAGTCGATATATATAGACATGATGATTTAGATAATTACATTATTGTACGATAAGTCGATAATTATTGGGACAGGCCTATATAACATTTAACATTTTGGGAATACCCACTGTGCTGTTAAGTTAAGACAGTGGAAGGTGAAAGTTGGACTTTAAGAATCTATCCTAAAGGAGCCATTCTAATGATTTTGTGTGAAAAATTCCCCTGCAACTGGTAACCTCTTGAACTCCAAAGTTTCTAGTTGATGGTTTTTACAGTGCCATTTCACTAGCAGTTTCTAGCTTCTCATTGCATCAGACTAACAGAGGAGTGTAATATCTTTGAATACTGCAGTGGTATTACTTGAAGTGAAACAACTACTCATATGAATCGAGGTCCAACTGTCCGTCCCATGTGCTGTATGTTGTGTATGAACACTGTCTAGGTCAGTCTGTAGTTCAGTCTGAAATTGATCACCTCCTACCATCAGCACAGGTAGTGTGTAGTGTAGTTCCATGTGGCTGGACTTAAACATACATAATATGTCTGATAAAACTGTGTGTACATTTGCTTTTCTGTCTTGCCTGAACTGGAGCTTTAAATATATTTTTCTGGAACAGATGTCAGCAGATGTACAGCATAGACAAAGCTACGTTAGATAACATTAGGTCTCTTTGGTGTGTTAATATAACTCTGTCTCTTTCCTTTTTAATAATTGTTACCCCCGTCCTCATTTTCCCCACTGTCACTTGTTCCCTGGCATGAAATGAGTAAAGGCATTATTGCACCATCCTGTGGAGGAAACTGAACATCACTGTTGGTTTGGTTCCCCTGTTTGCATGTACAATATGAATCCTGCAGTGAGACCACATACTGCCTTCCCAGTTAGAAAAAGAAGATGGAAATGCTTGTGATTGGAGAACAATGGTATACTGATAAATACAAACATGACTTCATAAAAGCAGCTGCCATTTGTCATGAAAGGTCAGCTGTCTGTGGTTATGTAGTCCAAGTGGAAGACACAAAATGAACTGAAGGAGAAAAGTGATAAATTGCCTCGTGCTCAAGTCAAAGGGAGATTGATTTAAATAACTGGTGTAAAGTATTTGTCATTTACCAGTTGTACAGAGCAATTTTACCACCAGTATTTCACCACCACAGCCCATGTATCGTTTTAAAGCAGCAATCAGCATTGTGAGAAATACATTAACTTGTCAAACCCACAGTTAGAGGAGAAGATTGCTATAATTTTCATCTTTTTGTCTCCAGTTCAAAGATAGGGGAGAAACATGTTTAGCCTAGCTTAGCACAAAGACTGGTAGCAAATGCAAAGTGCTAGCCTATCACTGTCATGGAAAACATGGTCCGAAATTTTCTATCCTAGTTTTCTATTTCAGTTTCAAAATGTGTTCAATAAAGAACATACAATACATTTATAAAAGAGCTTTAGACTTACAAAGTGTCATATTTTTTCACCTTTGCAAGCGTTAGGCTAGCAATTCTCCTTTCATTATTTGTGCTAAGATAAGCTAAGCTAAACACGTCCCGGAGTACTTCTACTGGACACACTGACATAATGTGCTGTAAGAAGTACTGTACAATGTGTTACTTCTACTAAATGGAGCTTTAGACTTGCCAGAGTTAGGCTAGCAGTTATCTCCTGATTCAGCTAAGCTAAACATGACCTGGAGTACTTCTACTGGACTGACTGTTGGAATACAATGTGCTGAAAGAAGTATTTTACATTTGGTCACTACTAATAAAAGATATGACAACTGGAGCTCAGCAAATGTGCAATTTATTGTTCCTGTTGAAAGCAGGCTCAGTTTTTTGGTTAGAAAATTAAACCGCAATAGTAAAACTAACTGAGGCAGAGCTGAATGTGACAACTACAGCAGTTGATTGATTATTTCAGTCATTTATAAAGTAAAAACTCTAGACTTTAGCTGTTTTGCTAAAAAAAAAAAAAAATGTAAATTTGGAATTTCATATTTTGGATTTCTGTTGGTAACTGGTTGTGATGGGCATGTGTTGTTACATTTGCCATTTTATTGAGTAACTGAAGTAATTAATAAATAAGAAAATACCTTACATGATGAATGGCAGTTTTGGATACACATGATGAATAAAAGCCATTTCATCAGCTGTGAACTCAAAGTGCATATGAATTGGGTCTCTGTAATTCATCAGCCTCATCAGTGTTCATCATTTCACAATTCTTTCCATCACTTCAGCTTTGATTAGTTTGTTTATTGATATGTCCACCACAATGAACAAAATGGATTTTCTGCAGATCACATCAACCCTCATTTTTTCACTTTATTTCAAATAAGTCAACAAAGTCAGTCCCTTTAAAGCCTTTTTAAAAAAAAAAAAAAGAAATGTTCTGACTTGTTTTCAGTTATAAGCAGTTTTATATTTTTTGTTACTTTCACCACTGAGACTTTCCCCAGATGTACTCTTAAGATTGTTTCAAAAAATCATCTCATCACTCTAATAACACTCACAAACCACATACAGTACAGAACAGTACTCGATGATGAGTTCATTCTTTTCTTTTTCTTTTTTCTTGTACAGTTTAATGTTGAAAATGTATTTATTACAAAGGGTTTTTTTGTGCTGCGACTGGTTGTATAAATGATGCATGTTTGTCTAATGTTTTCTCTCGGTTGTGTTTCAATGTGTCTTCAACATAGTGTTTAAAACTGTCTGGGTCCAACAAAAAAAAAAAGAAAAAAAAAGAAAGGAACAGCAGCACAGATATATAAAGCATCAATGGTTGGATTTCCACTCTGCATGTGACGCAGATCTGATATCGTGTCAACAGCGCTTGTCTGTGTTCAGTGTCTTCCAAAGAGAGCCATTTCTATTTGAACTCAGCTTATTCTGTTACTGACCGCACGAGGCAGATTTGAACCTCAGTCTTCCTCTACTGTCGCCTGCTTTGCTTTGATCAAACTTTGGCTGTGATGTCGGAGCTGAAGAGATTTTTTTTACTGTCGGATGAGAATCTCCTTTGAAAGATTGTTGCTCTTTTCTGGCACCGTCATCTCTACTTCATGTTTAAGAGATACACATTCATAAGCTAGTTTCCTGTCTTGTACGCCAAGAAAAACTGTACATTTGTTACAATTTAAGAGAGCGGGAATGAATGACATTTCTTTCATCGGTGATAAGAGAAACCTATATGGGTGTAGTGTGGGTTCTGAGTAAAAGGAACAAAGAGAAAACAATGCAGTTTTGTAAAAGTGAGGAAAAATCTAGTTGAGGCTGAATTGTTGTACATGGCTGTAGCTGTGTTGGGTGTTTGGCAGCAGTGTTCAAACAGCTGCTCTTATTGAAGCTTCTTTGACAATATGATTAAAATGCACTACATTGAATATCAGTGTATAATAGTGAAATTCTAGTTTTTGTATATGGCCATTCATTATGAACATGACTCAGCAGGCTTTACATAGAAATTGGCTACTTAAGCAATAAAGAACCAATTATCACAGAACACAACACTAGTAGACATTCAGTGACGTTGTATTCTGATTTGTCATTTTCTTATCACCTTTGATTACCTTTCACTCATTAAATCATCACAATAGTCAGTCGAATGAAATGTATCGAATCAGATGTGTTACTTTGGAGAAGGTTCTACAGTGACATGCAGGAGACGGCGTCGCAGATTTCACATATCGTGTGTTAAAATGGTTATGCATGTTAATTCAATTCAGTTACTATGTCAGAAATGTAGATTTATGAGAAATTGAATACATTGAAGCTCATAATTTATAGGTGCAAGTGGCAGAATAATGTGTGACCAGTGTTGGGCAATTTGCTTGAAAAAAAGTAACTCATTACCTAAAACTCAATTATGACTTAACATCTGAAATGAGTTAGAAAATGTGTTACTTCCTTTACTCAGCCCAGCTCCTTACAGGTGCCTTCCAACTCCACAGGTCTCATTTCTGTATTTAATAAATGTAGATATCAGAACCATTTAACCTCGCAGTGAAAACTAACAGGACTAAGGTTAGATATCGGTTAAAGAAAGACACTGAACGTGCAGAGGAAAAACTGATCAATTTTGCCATCCTGCTTCTGCTAAGACAGCAAACAAGCTGAGCTCCAACATCTTGATGTAATGTACCAGTCTCTATATGTCCATTTCACTACCATTACTGAAAAAGTAACCACATTACTGTAACACATCAACATGAAATATGCTCATGCCCAACACTGTGTGAGAAGAAGAACCTTTTCCCTGACATCATGTAAAAACAGACTTACGATGACGAAAATTACGATGTCAACAAAAAAAAAGAAGTTAATGATAATGGAAAAATAATCATCATAAGACACCTGATTCTAATAATGAACTGGTTATCAAGAAGCTTGTCAATAGGCTGGATAACGAGTTCATTAATAGTATCAGGTGTGTTAAAGCAGGGTTGGAGACCACTGAACTATAATAAGGCATTTACAAAGCTTCACTGCAGTCCTCACTCTTTCTGTTACAGTGCCATCTGCGGGAGTCTCATTTGACTCAGACCTCATGTTCAAACTAACAAACCACAAAGCCTATTTAGAAAGTTCTCTTAATAATCAACTACTCAATTAAAACTAGTGCTGGATTGGTCAGTATGACCAAAAAGCCCAAATCTGTTAGTGTGAGATCATCTTTAAAGGTCTTGATAGTAATGTTTGTTTAGTTTTTTTGATGTATTATCACAGAAATCACAGTGAAATAGCTTATGAATACAGTGTGTTTGAATCATTCATGTATTTATTTGGACCTGTTGTCTGTCTGGCACTGCTGTAAAACAGAAAGAAAAAGCCATAATTTGTTCTTTGTTTGAATATTTTGTATTTTGAATCATTGTCTTTCTTTTCTTCAGTGGAGGAGTATTTCTTCTGTGCAAAAATGTTCTACGGATTGATTTGATTTCTGTCTGTTACCTGTGTGTATTTGTGGCTGTGACAAATCAGACCAATAAAATGAGTTCATCAATGCACTAACATTCCTCTAGATTTCTTTCGAATAAAATACATCACAATATACAAATCTTACCCTGCACATACAAATATAATAAAATACAGTAGAATATATCTTATCTTATATCCCAAACTTCAGAGTTACCTACAGTCACATTTGTCCCCCTCTGGTGGCAAAACTGAGTGCACACAACTACAGCTGGTTAAAGTAACTATATACTACAGTAACCTATCTCTGAAAGTGGGCCCCATGGGGTAACAAACACAGACACTTTAGCCCATGGCCAGATCTACCATATGGGCAATCTGGGCAAATGCCCAGGGGCCCTTGAGCAGAAAGGGGCCCTCATTGATGGCAGAAAAAAAATGTGTGCACTTCACTTTTTCTTGTCATGCACTACAGAAATACAACACAAGGCTCTACCCATTCTCTTGATATTGATAATTATGGTCACTGTTGGAATCCTTGTATGTCCAAAACAAAATATGTGAATTAAATGTGAGTTAAAATATGAGTTACAAGGTTTCCACTTGACAGCAGCGTTATCCAATCAGAATAAAATAAGTTGTTTTGGGGACATGAGCTTCAATGCCCAGGGGCCCCTGGGGGTACTAACGCAGCCCTGTTTTAGCCTGATAAGATCATTTATAGATTACTTTATTGGGACGTAAAATAAGTAATCCCTAAGACACACAAGCAATCAAACAATCAGATACTTTACAGTAGGTTTTGAACAAATATGCAAATACCCAAATTTATTGGGAAGAGAAAATGTGTGCTCACAATTTTCCTAAACAATGAAGGATTGCATGCAATATAACATGCTACTGACTTTTACCTCTAAATAAAGTGTCAGGAGTCAGGAATACGTTGTCATCTTACCAGTTGCATTTGTTGTTCCATTGGGCCTATTTTTAGCTATGTTGTCATATTCTGCAAGCTCAGCATTTATTCTGATGACTACAAGTTTCATAACTAATAGAACTGAAGTTTATAACATAAAGGCCAAGTTATCAACTATCATACTCCTTTAAATAAGCTGGTATACTTTCCTTGTAATGCTAAAACACAATTCCAATACATGCATTCTTGCATTCATCACATGAAATATATAATTTATTAAAATCTGAAACATACAAAATGATTAAAAGCAGAACCAAGTTTGCCTCAGGTGGAGCATGAGGATAACAGCACAGCCCAGAAAGCTGCTTTTGGTGATTTTTAAGGTGAAAAGATGTTTAAGGGTTTATTAAAGCTGGACTGGATAGTATAATCACTGTTACAATAACAATTTGAGGACTATATTTCAACATGTAGCAGGTTTTACAGTATCTTCTGGACATATTTCTTCGAAAAGGGGTTAAAATGGAAAATCTTATATATATATTATATTCTAGCTCAGAAATAGTGACTTGAATAGTTCCTCCAAAATATATAAGAAGGAATTTCTCATCTCATCATCATTTGTTTTAATGTTGTTTTTGTACATAATTGAAAACATAAAAACACTTTTGATTTACAAAATGAGTCACAACCTCTAGCTCTACCTTCATAACTGTGTATTAACCCATCTGACGTCCAGTCTGGCTGTTGAACCAGTCCAGGACCTCGTGTTTGTTCTGCTCCAGCCAGTTGATGTTAGCGCTGGTCTTCTCCACTGCCTGCTCCACTGCCAGAGTAGCTGAACCAAACCCTGTTGCACTGTGCTCCTCCACAAACTCCATCAGCTGCCAGAGGACACACAGTAAAACAGTTCAGACTACAGTTTGACATTAATAAGTTAACTAGTAATGTATCTAAAAAGGGACAACTCATGTTTTTTGTGATTTTCTTATACTGTTTTATGTTGAATATCTATTTTAAACATGGTCAAAGTTCCAAAACTTTATTGTTACTTCCATAATAAACACTCAGCATACATGGGAGTGAAATGCTATTCTTAACAGATCACACATCTGTTACTTACAACACATCTGGGTTATTGGGAAGGAGGCCATAGAGAGACAGGAGATGAAACGGCCTGTTTCAGACCAAAGATGAACTAAGGGGCTCCACAAAGGACCGTTATCAGTCTCTTTTTTTTTTGTCTGCCTTTATTAGACAGTTGGTGGCAGAGAGGCCAACAGGAAACAAGGGGAGAGAGAGGAAGCACATGCAACAAAGGTCCCTTGGCAGACTAGAACCAGGGACGTTGTGGGTTTATGGCATGCACTGTAACCACTTGGCTACAAGGGTGCTACTGTATCAGATCGTTTTTGAACTGTAAATCATGCAAAGATATTCCAGTAGAGCCCCAGAATTAAAACGTAGCCCTGGAAATGTATATGATGTGTCCCCTTTAAGTAAACCAGGAATACATTTATCTCAGTTTGAACATACCTCTTCTAGTTCAGCAGCTGTAGAGAACCTCGCTGTGACTCCACTGATCATAGAACCAAAGTTGATGGAACCCACTCCATATCTGGAAAAATATAAACTCAAGTCAAACAAGAACTGATCCCAATTCAGCATGGAGCTGTTTTAAAGAAAGTGAAACACTTTCAAGAGGTTTACAAGTTATTTCTTCCTGTTGTTCCCCAATCGTGTGACTTTGCCACCATCTTGCTCCTTTGGCCAGATTGTCTAGTGTAGATTTCCTTGGCTCTAAGTTGCAACTCACCCCAAAAGTGCCACACCCATGTTTTTATCTCAGTGAATAATACTCACTGTGTGAACATGTATTTCCACTGTTCCCTGACAAAGTTCCAAGCTAGACTCTGCCCCACTCTGTTGCTGGCGACAGATGTGATGACTGAGGCGACGTCCTGTTTACGGATCCTAGCTGGGTCTAAAGCGTAGGAGAGATACCTGGACAACCAGAATGACACAAATAACTCAGTAAAAACAGACAAGTTTGTCCTTTGTCCAGTATTTCCATTTTTTTTGCATTCCCTCACTTCATTATTACACCACTGCATTTCCTTCCTGATCTTTGAAAAGGAAAGACAAAACATACACACACACCTTTCCAGCAGTCGTGTTTTGTTAGTACAGGCCAGTGCAGACATGAGTTTACTGGCCTCACTGGCTAAAGAAGCACTCACAAACTGGAACCAACCAAAATCCCATTCTTCCACATCACCTGCTGCAATGGCACTGCAGTACACCACAGAGCGCAGGTTGGGATGGATCCTGGGAACAAAATCGGAGTGACTTGAGTAATTACCTAAAACAAAGAAGTACATTAAATTAAGGGCCATCATCAAAGACTAACGCATTATTTTGAGGGTTCTCCATCCATTGTTTGAACCATGAGGTGGTCAGGTTTTGGCACTCTGTCACTCCAGTCCTGCAGGCCATACGGATGGCATTCACCTGGTTATACCTGCAGGAGAGCCAAACATGGTCAGTGATAAGTCAAATTCTCAACTTATCAAATACATCTGTGTGTCCTAGTTGAAAATTGTGGGTCAAAATGTTGAAATCAATAGATCAATATAGTACATAGTGTACAATATATAGCATAGTATTTTAAAGAAAGGGAATTCAGTCATGGTATACTATAGTTTGGTATAGAATAGCATGCCTCAGTACAGTATAGTATTGCATATAGTGTGTACCATAGCATATAACACAGCATTAAAAAAAATAGTGAAGAATAGCACAGAATAACAAACCATAATATAATATGCGGTATATCACAGCTTAGAATAGTGTAGTAAAGTATTAGTATGATAGTAAAGTGTGTAGTGTGTATTATAGCATGTAGCACAGCAGAGCTGAGAATAACATAGCATAGTGGATTATGGCATACAGTAGCATAGCAAACAGTATTGTGACATACAGTATAGTAAATAGCACAGCAGGATAGCATAGAATAGTATAGAATGACAAACTATAACATAGCATACATTTCCTAACATAGTCGTCAATGGCCTCATAGTTTAGACTCTTTGTGTTCTCCGGGTTTCCAGTATTGTAATTTTGTTGTCATTTCTTTTTGCTTATTTATATTAAGGTTGTGTAAGAGTGTGTTTTCTGGATTTAGATTTTCAGTTTGCTCTGTTTCCCTTCTGTGTTCCTGCATTCCTCCCCAACCCATGTTTCCCTCCACACCTGTCCTGTATCAGTGTCATCAGCTCTGCCCTGTCCCCAGTCTCCTCCCAGCCAACTCCCAGTCTGCCCTTGTCTAGTCACCTGCTCCCCATCGACTTATTAGTTCAGTTAGTATTTAAGTCTTGGTTTTCAGTCCCTGTTGGATCTTTCATCAAGCAAGGCTGCATTAGTACCCCCAGGGGCCCCTGGGCAATGAAGCTCATGTCCCCCAAACAACTTTTATTATTGATTACTGATTGGATAACACTGCTGTTAGGTGCAAACCTTGTAACAGATTTTAACTCGCATATTTTGTCTTGGACATACTAGGTTTCTGACAGTAGCCGTGATTATCAACATCAAGAGAATAGGTCAAGCTTTGTGTCATATTTCTGTAGAGCCTGACAAAAAAAAAAAAAAAAAAAAGTTCACCCATTCATCATTCATCATTAAGGGCCCCTTTATACTCAAGCCCCCCTGGGCACTTGCCCAGATTGACCCTAACCCTAACCCTCCCTGACATTAGTGTATAGCACAGAATAGCACAGTATGTAGTATGGTAGTATGTAGTATTGTACTGTATATTAGTAAAATGTAAACTAATATTGTCTTGGGGTCCATCGTTAATAATGGAAGCAACAGTATTTAAAATGTATGCTAACTATTCTAATTGTCCAATGACTTGCAATAATTCCAGAGAGGTTTAAACCCTGTGAATAATACAAAAATGTTGATCTCAAGAGTTTTTCTCTGCCATATCAAAAAGTGGAAAAATTGTTAATTTCTAATTCAGTTTTCCTGTGGACGACTTCATACAGATATTACAGGTAAATTAATCTCAGTGATCAAATGTTTATGTAATTTTAGTGTTTGTTGGTTTGTTGTGTATTAAATAGTGTTTTTGGATAAGTATACTCACTGGTCAGTGTGTCTGTCTGGAACACTGGTCCAGTCAGATGTAATGTTCTTAAAATACTGAAAGAGGGGTGTCACCAGTTTCTTCATGTAGTCCTGGAAGTGTTACACAGAAAAAAGTGAGGGAAACTGCTTTGCCTCCTAATGGCCACCAGGGGGCATAAAGACTATAATCGGTCTGTCTGAACAACACATGAGCTGCTTTGCTGCCAGGTGCAAAACAAATCGTACTAAAGCAAAACGTGTAACTTGTCCTGTACCTGCATAGGCTGATAGACTTCAGTTCGATCCAGCATGAGATAATAATAGTTCAGGTTGTCCAGAGCAGACTGCCAGGGCATGTACTCAGTCTCCACAGATAGATAGGAAGTTGTCCTCAGAGCGAGAGTGGTGGACACCTCCTGAGCCCTGCAGAGAGAACAGACACCCAATCATTTAATATTAAGTTGACCCAAGTTAAGATAAGATGTGTGTCTCTGATGTAGTTGTGTGGTTTGGATAAATAAAACCTTTCCTAAAATAAGGATTAACTAGAGTGTGTCTTTTGAGCACTTACCAAGGGTAATCGGTCTATCTATTGGTCCATGATTTTTGGCCACTGACATACCAAATTTTGATCTTTAAAAAAGATATGTTTAAATCTAATGAGAATATTGCCATGATATGTGCCAAGCACTTCTATGCTCTCCACAGGATGCCCTCTTTGGAGATAAAAAAGAAGTTTTCATTTAAAGCTACTGTTGGAAGAATGTGTGATCTGCGGATAAACAATCTCATAATCCAAGAGGAAAGCACTGTCATGAACTTTAATGTGGCTCCCTCAAATGAGTAGTCCATAGATTTAGCATTGCATTCCTGTAACATTGTTGGACTCACAATGGACTTTCTTTTTTTTTTAATCAATGCAGAAGACCAGAGGTATTTTATTTAGGGTTTTCTACCTTTTCAAAACCTGGTGCCTAAACTAGTCACTGCTGCTAGCCTCCAGCAGATATGAAGAATGGACTACAGAGGTCTGGTAACCTCATTTGTTTCATATTTGTTTCATTTTCAAACTTGTAGCCTTGAGCCCTGACCGACGCTGACTCAGGTGACATCACACGCAAGGCTGTGGCTCAGGAGGTAGAGCAGTCGTCCACCAATTGGAAGATTGGCAGTTCGATTGGGCAAGATACTTAACCCCAAATGTCTTCCGTTGCTGTGTTAATGATGTGTGAATGTGTACGAATGGTTAGTTTCGTCCTTATGAGCAGGTGGGCACCCTGTGTGGTAGCTCCTGTCATCAGTGTGCGAATGTGTGTGAATGTGACATGTAGTGTAAAAGCACTTTGAGTGGTCATAATGACTAGAAAAGCGCTATATAAGTACAGTCCATTTACATGAGGACATTTATCAGTTTCTTGGATTAGGTCATTTCTGTTATTCATTATGATAACCTGGCACAGGGAAGACTATTTTTAACAGTCAGTTAGGGCATCAATGATGACATACAGACTGAACTCTTTGTCCCCGCTCTCCTTTTAATGTTCACCTCAGTGTTTGTAACATTACCTCTGATTATGTATAAGGTTTGTATAATTACACTGTGGTGCATTCAGTCAAGTATAGTTGTATTGGCCTTTTTTGGTGTTTCAGAATCTATTAAAAACGATTGGTTTTGGATTGTCTAGACCCATCTGATTTTCTCTGTGCCCATCCACACTGTTAATTCTGCCTACACTACTGATGATAAGATAAGTCAAACTTTTTTTTGGTTTTATTTGGGTTCTAACTCACAGACACTAGTGAGACCAAACATGTACATTGAGTTTCATGGAAGTGCAGGAAAATCTCCAGGTGGATGAAGTTACCTACCTGGCCAGATTGAAAGCATCATCCACAAGCTGGGCTCTGTTTATTAGTGGTATTACCTGCAGATTGTGTGTCAAAGAGGATATGAAATACAAACAATTGTTATAAAATCTGTTAAGAAATAAAATGAGGAGAGAATGAAGAGAACAGAAAATTACATTTAAGAAACAACAAATCATTTCTTAAAGTCAAATATGGTCCTCCATCCATCAAACTCTAAAATCTTAATGTGTACCTGGTGCTCTGTATTAAGCTGAGCGAGGAGTCTCTCCCAATTCCCCAGGTCATAGTTTACCCGGTAATAACCAGTCACATTGATATTACCCAGAACCCACAAACCACCACTCCTCATGTCCACGTTTACAGCTGAGAGAGAAAAGACAGCAAGAGACAGAAAAAGGATATCCAGGTGCAATTATTTATTATGCAGTAGCAAACAGAATCAGATTTGCAAAATCATCATGATATTTTGCAAACTACTGATATAACAGGTTGATCCTTGCTATGTTTTATATATGTAATAATCCATATTCCGTCATACCTGTCTTTTCCATTAGCCACCAGACATCTTCTTGGACCTCATCGGACTTCATCCACCTAACAGGAATCAGCCACTCATAGCTATGGAGAAGGGAATACATTTTAATATTCATTAATAACTGAGGCAAGTGAGGGAGGACAGCAGGTAGCAGATCTCTATATATTAACACATATTTCCAGGAAATCAAAATCATTCTAGAAGAAGAAGAACGTTCCTTTAGATAGCTTGTGGTGATATACTGTAGCAGTGTTGCATACTTGTAAGGTGACTCGACTGTGACGTTAGACTCTGGGTCCAGCAGAAAGTGCTTCTGGGATACCTCTCCTGTGGCGGTATCAATGGTAACCACAGGGAAGCCCATCTGAAGCACCCAGCGGTTCATGATGTCATGAACTGGGCGAGGAAGGGATACGTTATTGGCTTTCACCGCCTGTTGACAAAGGTAACAAATAATCTCAAACATGTTCATCTATATATCTAGTTTAGAACATTTGTATCACATTTAAACATAACCTACAGTATCACTATGGTACTGTAGTACAGCAGATGTAACGTAGCCTCTCAACTCTTTTCCTCCTCGAAAAGAAACTAGCGGTGTCCTTGTAATCTTTATAATATTTAATATCACTGGAACCTCTGAGCTTTGCAATCAGGAGTCACCATTTTATTTTCACAATACTCACCTATGGATTTCATACTTGTACAACACTCTATGCAGATGATACTGTTTTGTTTTTAAGAAGTGTTGCACACCCACTGTCACCTTTGACAGATCTATTAAAATAGTTTTGTGCTGGGTACAACATAAATAACATAAAGTCAAACTCAATCTTACCTTTTGTAGACTTGCCCACAAGTCATTCCCTACTGTGTTACTGTATGCAAAGTCATTGAGGTATCTCTGGAGACAAAAAAAAACACAGCGCCTTGAGTCATGAACATGAAACAGTTTGTCTCTAATTCATCTTAACAGGCCGCTTAACCCCAAACCACAATGTACATATAATATATGTTTGTCTAAACACAAGTATAGAGACATACATTGAGCCCCTGGACAAAGACTGGCTCTGAGAGGAAATCAGACAACATCCTCAACACTGCTGCGCCCTGAGGAGACACAAGAGATACACATAGAGGTAATAGATCAGGACAATAGAGTTTAAAATGGTGGTATTGTGTGGCATATATTTACAATATGATAATAATAATAATTGAAATATGATATAAGATGATCTTGTCGTTGCCTGTGTACCTTGCTGTATGAGATGGCATCAAACTGCTCCATGATCTGGTCTGGCAAAATGATACTGTCCTCTTTGGAAGACAAAGGATGAGAGGAGACCAAGGCATCGACTGCAAACACTCTATGTACGTCATCCAGTACAATCAAGTCTTTCTGTAACAAACAGACACACAGAAATATATTCAGATAATTACTATATTTTTGTAGATGTGATCTGATAACAGAAAGAGCCTCATAGACGAAATAAGTTAATATAGTACAGTGTGTTCTTGTCTTCAGTATAAATGCAATGCAATGCAACTTGAGACCAAGCGATAAACCAGCAAGGCTGATATGTTGGCAGATAGCTTATCACAGATATATTGCTGCTGGTATATATAACATCCCACATAAGTGATGTGTGATGTAATTTAAAAACAGTGTCTCCTTTACATTATTTGTCAGCCAGAGAGCACTGACTAGTTTATTTTATTACTGTAACATGCTCCTTTCATACCTCAGTCCCTATTCTTAAGAAACCTAATTTAAGGGATCATCAAAATTGGGATCATCAAAAATGTTATATTAGTTATATATATATACAGGCTATACTGTGGCTATGTACAGTCCTTATTACGTCCCTTTTTAAATGACAGTAGTGCATGGATCAAACCAGGAAGTTCTAAATATGTGTGATTAAGGAATGAGGACAATGCATAAATTCAAGATCCCAGCATGTCCATGTGGGTCCCACATGGGTTAAATGCAGGCTACATGGGTACTGAGTTGGAATGGGCTGGAACTGGGCAAATTTTGCGGGTCCCACATGGTTTCAGTAACATGGGCCCCACATGTGAAGCCCACGTGGGCTGGCCGAATGGGCCCCACTTAAGATCCATTCTGATCCCACATAGGGGCCTACAGTACATGGTTCTCGTGTAACTTACCCAGTTGGGCCCCACCTTAAACCCAGTCGAAACCCACTTTAAGCCCATATGCGCAAACACAAGTGGGGGCACCATGGAAACCGCAGACAAACCCTCTTGGGACCCATATTTGCAGCCCAGATTTAACCCTTATGGGGCCCACATGGACATGCTGGCTGGGATGTAACTTCTTAATTAAAAATGAAACGTACAATACACCACACATTACTAGTCAACAGGAAACAGTTTTAGTAAGGAGGAGGGCAGGGTATTAGCATACTGTGGGTGGATTGCGGTGTGTGGATTGAATATAGCGACAAAGACTGAGATGACGTCCTCACCACGTTCCATGTAGGCTCAGCATAGTCTGCACCCAGATAAGACACATATGAAGCAAAGCCTTCATTCAGCCACACTTCATTCCACCATCTCAGAGTCACCAGGTTACCAAACCACTGCAACACAGAATGAAACAACATCAGTCAGTTAGTTAACCAATCAGCCAATGAATCAGTCAGTTCATAGTCACAGTATAAAATTCAGTGCACCATGTGTGCCAGCTCATGAGCGATGATGGTGGCAGTGGTCTCTTTGTTTCTGTTGGAGGAGGTCACAGGGTCATAGAGCAGGTTGGTTTCTCTGTATGTCACCAAACCCCAATTCTCCATCGCCCCAAAGTAGAAGTCTGGCAGAGCGATTTGATCTGTGAGGTAGAGAGCAGGTTTAATGCAGGTCAGAGGAACTGAACTGAAGGTAGTGAAGAACATTGACAGAACTGAAAATGACCAAAACCAAAAATGAATGTATCCTACTAACAAGTATGGTGTGTGTAAAGGCTCATATATCTTATTCCTCTATGTCAGTGGTTCCCAACCTTTTTATTTAGGGACCCATATTTTTACCATTGTAAACTTTGGTGATGTGTGTGTTCTATGATGCTGAAAAGGATTGACATGATTATTTTCTCAGCTTACATGTTAATGAAATGCTTAGAGACATTAATTATGTGGCAAAACATATGTTGGATAAACTCCCTATTTTTAAATCCCATTTTAAATGTAGTTTATAAATACATTTTAGTTGAGTTGAGGAGGCTATATATGGAGGCTATATATTATGTTATATCTATGATACAATTAGACATCAAAGGAACAGCATTATAAGAGGGAGGAAGCCATTTGAAAGCCTACTTAGTGAACTTAGGAGTGGCAGTTTTCTCAGTTACTGGCTCTTGTGTTTCAACAGCAGCTCTGAGATCAGTGGCCATTCTCATTCTCATTTTTCTGTTTCCTATTATGATCTATCATTCATTTTGTTGTTGCACAAATCACACTCTTTACCGCAATCATTTTCACCATTTTGAGTCTTCCCATATTTTGTGTGGATTGCACTGATAAATGAATAAATGACTTTTCTTGGCTTTTGACTCGCGAAGCTCTTATTGCATTTACAGCAACGTAACAAGTTTACTTGTGTCAACTCTCCAGCGCTGTGGCTCCAGTGGCTTTTTGGCGCCCCCCTGATGGGGTCACGCCCCCCCCGGTTGGGAATCACTGCCAATCATCCACTGCTGAAAATAGTCCCCAACAAATGCACTATGTACAGTTTCCTTGCTATACCAACAGCAAATGTCAGTTTTATGAAAAATAACAATAAAAAAAAAAAAGCAGTACTGTGAAAAACAATTCCAATCACCTTCATCTATGTTGTATGTTTACGTTCGTATTTACCATACTAGTCTTTGAAGATTTTTTTATTGAATTTCCCTTGGATGCACATCAACATCAACACCAGCTGCACTTTACATTATTTGTTGTGAGCCGCAGTATGAGGATGAAATTAATCTATTAGATATTTATTATATTTATCAGTCTAATTCTAGCCTATCTAATTGGTTTATGTATTTATATATAATAATAAAACTGACTCATGTCCTGTGACACTTTTGAAGGGCACCGTTAACGGTATGTCTGATCTTTTGAAATTAGACATAATATTCCTGATAAGATGGGTGGGGGTGAGATGGAGCAGCATTCTTCCAATTTACTGATATCAACCGCCGAGCTAATAAAAAAGGAAAATGCTAGAGCCTTACGTTGATGATGTGAGCCAATAGGTTTTCTGAGGTCACACCAAACATAGCAGTTAGGAGGCATGGAGAGATTGTTTTTTTCTAATATTTAGAATTAAGCAAGGAAAGAGGACCAGAATTGATCCATACTCGTCTTTTCTTGACAGAAAAAAATCCAAAACAGTGGCTGCATATGTGAGTAGAAAACAAACCAAAACAGCCAGTTCAGCCAACACTGACCAGGCCTCAGATGAATATAAAGCAGGCTGACCTGACTTGCTCAGAGGGTAGGAGATGTTGTAGTACAGCTGAAAAAAGTCCAGTATGGGTCCAGTCACATTGAGGGCGTAGTTTCCCTGTTCCTGCTCAATCGCCTTCCTGCGAGCCCAGATACGGATCTGAACACATAATAGAAAACATGTTTATTATACAGTATGTATTATCAGTATCAGAAATAGTGAAATAAATCTGAATCACAGTGATCCTCTATCAACTATGAAGTAAATGGTCCAACTTCAAAGGCAGGATCACCTTTTGTTTTCAGACTAATGCTTTGGTTGGAAGAGCTAAGTGACCTACAGGTGATATAAGGATGGAGCAGGTCAGGTGCCTAACCAGGTAAGGCTCTACATGTGAAAACAACAACCTAAACTTGATGGAAAGCCAATGCAAAAAAAACCCAACATATAATATGGGTGTGATGTGAGTCATCCGGCTGGACCTGGTCAACAGCCTTAAGGCACTTCTGACCCATTTGTAGACGGTCCAAGTCTGGTTGAGTCAGGAGAAAAGCATGAATAATAATTTGATATGTTGATCGAAGTGCACCAACTGATCAAATGAGACTTCTAAGATTAGACTGTACAACTGTACTTCTGAAGAAAAGAGATCCAATACACAACTTGACCTTGGAAGTTATGTTATCTCTAGTAAAGATAAGGACCTCAGTCTTATCTGTGTTTAACTGTAAAACGTTGTTTGCTATCCAATCCTTTATGACAGTTAGACAATTGTGCAAAAGACATACCGAAAACAGAACCCTGTAAGCACACTACAGGAAAGAACAGCAGGTTCAGAAATGTAAGACATGTAAACAAAAACTCTTATCTCCTGTCCGAGAGATAGGAGGGGAACCAGTCCAGGACGCTCCAACAGACACTCACACACTGCCTTTCTGTCAGGATGCTGTGATTGTCGGTATCAAAAGCTACAGGACAGAACATTCCTCCACATCATTAAGACATATGAGATTGTGAGAAGAGCTGTTTCAATGGAGCTTCTGATGGAAATCAGATTGGAATTCATCTAGAGTGTTGTGATGTGATCTGTTTGGGAATAACATTCTCTAAGACTTTTGAAATAAAAGGCAGCTTAGATAATGGTCTGTAGGTTTTGGTCAAGGTTCATCTTTTCAGAAGAAGCTGAACAACTGCATGTTTAAAATAGGCTGGGACACAACCGGATTTCAGGGACCTACTTATAATAGAGGCCAGGCATGGACCAATAGACCTTAATCATTTTAAGCATGGATGTTGGTAAAATATCTGCAGGGTTGAAGCGAGGCTTCAAAGAGGCCCACAACGTTAGCCTCCAAAGGCGTGATGTTAATTTGTAATCCTATTTGTTCATCACATCGTTTGAGTCAGCCTCAGAGTTCCTTCCATCAGAGAGTAGACCCTGTGCTCTCATTCTCAGGTGTAATATTTCTAGGGTTTTTTGTGAGGGTCCACTAAAATATGATGATTCTCTGAATATGAGCTGCGTGCTTCTTTTTACTCATATTTGTCTGTGTAGTTTTTGTTGAAAAAAGGCAGAATTTCCACCTTTACAAGTAAAAGGAACATCCTGATATATTGATGGTTAGAATCCAGAAAGGGCTGTTCATGTTTTGGTTTTGATGTCTGGACATTTGCTCAATGCGCATCGTCTCTCATCATTATCATCAAAATAATTGTTGCTAACGTGAATCTTAAGAGTCCTGCCAGCATCAGATCACTCTTGTTTCTTTATCATTTGATGCAGAGAGTCTTTGATGTCCTCTCTTGCACACAGAGGAAGTGTTCAAATCGAACTTTAGCTGATTATCAATCAGAGTGCCTAAATATTTATAGCAAGTCACCATGTCAACATCCTGTCCCTTAATTACACTACATTGAGGGGCAGGGGGAAGGCGTCTAAAATATATGGACATGTCTTTTGTTTTAGTGATGTTTAGATGCAAAAGGTATCATCAATACTAATAGTATTAACAATGGTTTCGATTCTGTAACAATGAAGCTATTATTTACACCTGTGATTTTTTTAAAAAGCAGAGGCTTCAAGTCACACCCACTAGATTTGAAGCCTCTGCATCAAAGTGATGAAACATGCATAGGCTGTTACCAGAGTGTCTCCTTGTGTAGCACTGAGGTGTGAGTAGTCAGAGATGACGATGGCCAGTAGATATGAGGACATTTTCTTGGTTGGCTCAAACCTGGTCTGTGTCACTGCTACTGCATCAATGGTGGTGTTAACGATATCTGAAAAGAGCACAAACACACAGTTCAATAGATTCTAAAATGTTAGTTGCTAATTAATATGTTTTCGAATTTTTTTAAAGGTTATCGCAAAGTTATATAAATGATCTGTTGCAGAATGCTGAACATGTTCCCTCCTGGCTTTGATATATTCTATTTTTCTGTGTTCCCACTTGCATCATCTCATTCTAGACACAGTGATTGTTTATAGCAATATTGATTTCATTACAAACTGGCAGCTACTGGTAAACTCTCATTCAATCTAAGACTAACTGTGGCAGCTGTGTGCAGCTTCTTTCCAGTGGTCTCCATCACCAAATATCCACACAAGGATCATTTAAGTAAGAGCTAATAGATTAAATAATAATGTAGTTGCTTTTCTTTTTGTCCATAGTGGTCAAATGACCATATACCAAATGACATCATAGTTGCTTTGTTTGGTAGGTAAATTGGGTTTGCATGTAGATACTAAATTTTCTAAATTACATATGACTGGTTATGGAACTTGTGAGCTGTGTCTGGTTTACATGCATGATATAGTTTCATTTAAATGGGTCAATGAAGTTTTTTTTGTCTCCATGTGGTTTAGTCAACTTTAAAGGGTGGACCCAGCATAAGATTTCTGCTTTTAATCCATTTTGAGAGAATATATTAAAGGATTACGGCAAAAATGTCTAAGTGGTGTAACCATAAGAACTTTGTACCAAATAATTCAACTTGCTTAAAAACAGTAAATTCTCAATAAAACACCATATCAACTAGTTTGGCATGATCTTACATTATAACTTTTATATTAAATTAGAGTAATGGAATACAATCATTCTAAATAATCAATTTAATCTGGGGAATTATGTCAATAAAATGATAATTAAATAATGATAATTAAATTAAGTAATTATTTGTATAAATATGTGTCATTCTTTTATGGTTACACCATTTGACATTTTCAGGAGCATTCAGTCTTACTTTTGGTAAAAAAATGGTGCAAATGTCATTTCAAATGATTTATTTGTCACTGACCCAAATACATGTTACAAGTACACTGCACCAACCTATTTCCATGCCGTTGGACAGGGCTACAGTCCCGGGGGGGTGGATGAGAGTTATGTGGAAAACAGCTTTCATAGCTGGCTCATCAAAACAAGGAAAGGTCTTTCTGGCATGTGTCGGATGCATCTGAGAGGTGGCAACAATCCTGAGAAAGAGGGAAGCATTCTGAACACAAATACTAACTGAAGTGATCTCACCACAGCATATCTACAGGTAGAAAAAGATGAACAGAGAGACAATCAAGAGCTTACTTTCTGACTCCATCCTCTTGATATTCACTCCTGTAAAAGCCGGCTAAGTCATCAGCCAGTTCTCCAGTGAACTCAGTGTACAGCTGATACTTCTGTCCTTGACTTAATTTACCATTCAGCCGGATAACCAGGTACTGCGTCTTAGGCTGCAACCAGGAGGACCTAATTCTTGGAGCAGACCCACCACCTGACCACCAGATAGAAGTGAGCGATGAGAAAAAAAGACAGAAAATAACATTGAGTGTGTTTGTAGAATAGCCTTTAATGTCATTGTACATGTACGACGAAATTAAAAGCAATCCTTATCGGTGCCATAAGTAAGAAGTGCTTATAAAAGATAGTATCACTATAGAAAACAAATATTTAGTAATCAAACTAAAAGGAATGTGAACCACACACACAAGACATTCCACATGCTTCCGTCAATAGTGCACAATTTCTCCTTAATATCGCACAAAAAAAAGTGTGATCGCAATTATACAAAATCATGTTTTCAGGGCATTTAGAACAGTTGTGAGAAGCTGAAATTGTATCTTGACTTGCACCGTGTCTCTTACAAGTTTACTTTGCTCTGAAATGCGACTTTTTAAAATTCCTCTGTGTGTGTGTGTGTGTGTGTGTGTGTGTGTGTGTGTGGGGGTACTCTACCTGAAGCGATGAGCATGGCACCGTGTGCATTTTCCTGCAATTTGTAGTTGAGTTTGTTGGAGTGGATCAGGATTAGATCAGTTTCTGTTATACACTCAAACTCCACAGTGGATTTACCTGATGGATACATGGAGAAAGCATACACATGTATCTTTGTCAAAGATAATAGAAAAAGCTCTAATAAATAGTATGTAATAAATAGTAATAGTATTGCAAAAAATAGTAATGCATAATTAACAAACCACAGATTTGGCCCCATCAGCACTATTTAAGACTAAGCTATCACTGAATGTTTGGCCTCATAAATGTTCACTAGGTGTTTTATATCTCCCTTTTTGTAATAGAACTCCTCTGTTATATGATTCAACATTTGTTTAACCAGATTATATTGTTTGCACATACATGCCAGCACACCCTGGTGGCTGTCATTAAGTCTAAGTTGTTGTTAAATGTCAATAAAATATTTCTTGTTGCAACTCACTTCCCTTTAAAGGAAAAGAAACTCTCAGCTTCATGCTCACATTGTCTTGATTGATGTTGTTCTCTAATCCCTTAATGATAACTGTCAGGAGGAAGTAGTCAGATGGCTCCGCTCTCTCTTTGCAATGTCTGAGAACGGTGGCTACACCAATTAAACTGCGACTGATAAGGTGGGGCTGTTACTGTGACTCACCTGTGAAAATGTAGAGGCCGGTGTTTGGGTCGGGGCTGAGACGAGGCCACAGAGTGATGTTGTAGGAGTCAGGGAGCAAAGCAGTGGGGAGACGGTACCTGAGGGAGATACATACATACTCTTGTTCTTTCAGGACTAACTGCAATGTGTAAAATAATTGGTCATGAGTGTCTGTTTATTAAGGTCAATAAGTAGTTAATATGTAGTGTAGGTGATGTAAAAAAATGAGAACCAAATAAAATCTACTATCATGATTCTTATATGGAGAATCACACGTCCATTTACACACTGCATCAGAATCAGAATCACAACCACACCTGACCAGGATTGTGCAAATGCTTACAGCACTATATATAAAGACTGACGTCATGACAGTTCCCAAAAAGTGAAGCCAAAACATATTAATCGCCCCCTGGTGGCTGGCTGCAGTATATCCCATAAGTCCAGCCCCCTCGATGTTAGCAGATAGGACGTGAACTAAACTAGAAAAGCAAACTACACAATAAAAAAAATTCCCAAAGATCTGTCATTTAGGTCAATAAATAATGATGAGTTTGTTTATTACGAGTTATTTTATTATATAAAAAGGGGGTGTGACGTCATGATTGAAAGCTGTGATGGCCGCTTTCAAACCTCTGTTATGCAGCGGGACAGGACTGGAAAGCTCCCAGAAAAGGAGATATTTTACATAGCAGCAGGAAGTGAAGACCAGAGATGTATTATAAGAGCTTGTTAGGGTGCCACCGATCAGCCTTGCAGCCAATTTTCCCCAGTGGTCACTCACGGTATTGCAGTGAAAAATCCCCCTTTGGCAAAAAAATTATTTTCCTCATAGGCCACTATTATAAAAGAGACATCTGTAAAACTGTTGACAGGACACCTCCAACTGCAAACAAGATCAATTATGACTCTTTCTATTATACATTTTTGAACCATGTTGGTTTTATATTTGTAAAACTTCTCAAGCCGAGAAAAATTATTTTAAAATCAGTGACATCATCACAATGTAAAGTCTATGGGCCGAGCGGGAACTCGCGGGCAGGTCCAGTGGTGGAAACACTACTACATATTCGTATATAGTGGAACGCATTACAAACAAGCAAACCCGGAAGCTAGAAACTTTTTTTGGTGCATGCACCAGCTACGCAATTCTTAAAGGACTGAATGGATGACATTTTGATTAATCAATCAATTTTTATAGCACCAAATCACAACAAAAGTCCTCTCAAGGCACTTTACACATACAGCAGGTCTAGAACATACTCTTTCATTTAATTTGATCCGATGTCCAGCTCCTATAATACATCCATGATGGAGACACATGGTCCATATGTATGTACTGTATAGTCAGTAGTTCATAGTGTATACAGTATATGCAATAAGCAATTAATAATGTTTATAATACAAGTTGCTAAAGTTGTTAGATAAAAGATCACAGATATGCAATATGATGTTATGAGACTTTACATTATTATAATATGAAATTACGGACGTCCCTTATAGTTATCTTTTATTTCTAACACATTTTGTTTTACTTCACACTACTATAACCCTATCAAATCAACTAAAACTTCTGGATTATGTAGTGTCATGTTAGGCCAAGTGTTATTTAGCAAGCTGATCCATCAAGCATCAAAGAGTCTTGCACAATGTACAATCCACAGATTGTAGCAGAGAGGCTTGAAATATTGAGTCATGAATCTGACAACTTTAGATTTGACTCAACAAAAAGTTTTAAAAACTTCACTTTGACTGTAAACGTTTGACTTGATACGTAACACTCTCAGCTATGCCAAAGATTACAAATTGTTATAAAAAAATGTGCAGAGAATACATTTCCTGAAGTTGGACGTATTTCGAATCAGTCTAATGGAAGCCAAACACTGGGAAAGGTGTGTTTGTGCAGACCATGTGACAGTCAACATATGATACCTCAGATTAACACTTTTGGATATAAAGACATATAAAACATTTGGCTCCTTTTTTGACAACAGACACTTCAACGTGTCATGGTAGGAAAAGCAGCAACAGTGTGTTAGCGTGTCCAAAACCAGGACCAAGAAAGCAGCTAAATGGAATTTAGCCATCATTTATTTTATGATTTCTACCTGTGCTGTTTTTACTGTGATACGTCAAAATGCCTTCTCGTGTCACCAGAATAACATACCAATGCATAACCTGGTCATTTTCTTTTCAAATGTAATAAAGCTTATTTGGAAGTAATGTGCACAATTTAAAAAAAACACTGTCCAGGGCAGCTCTCTGCTGTCTGACTTGTAGTTGTGGGGAAAATCCTAGGGAAGTAAATTTGTGTGCCTTTCATTGATATTCATTCACTCATATTACACTATTGATCCTGTGAGACACACTGCAATATGCTTCTCCCTTCAAGGTTCAACATTTCATGAAATGAATATCCTACCTGTCCCAAGGATCTGTGACGTCACCACCATCGTCTCCTCCTGTCAGGGCAATAGTCCACAACGTGACAATGGTTGCCACGGAGACCGCGGCTAAGACCAAAAACACAATGCACAGCTTGCTGACTCGGCAGCTTTTCCCCATGGCCCCACAAACAGCACACAGCTGACAGAAGTTCCACAGATGGATCCAGACTGAGAATAACTGAGAGGAAAGTCTCCCACCACTAAGTACACCTGCTGCTCTCAGTCAGATCTCATGCAGAATGACAAACAGAAGTGAGTGCCAGCATTTTACCCCCCCCCCTCCTCCACCTCCACCACCCCTTGTTCCTCTATAATTAAGCCATCTCACTATTTGGAATAAATGGATGATATATTAGGACAGAACAGCATCACAGTCATGTGAGTGGTGAAACTGTTGATAACTATCTGCTCAGAAATGTGATAAGAGTGATATATTATCTCCAGTAATGTTCAGTGGATGATCACATGTTGCTCATAAAATAAAGAGCGCAGATAAGACCAAATGTCTAGTTCACTTTATTATGTTACATTTGTACATCTTAAACCTGCAGTGTGAAACTTCAATCAATCAATCATTCGATCTTTTTTATATAGCGCCAAATCACAAAAAAAAGTTATCTCAAGGCACTTTACACATAGAGCAGGTCTAGACCGTACTCTTTAAATTAAATTGATTTTAATTAATGAATTTAAAGAGGAGAGACAGAAAGGAGAGGAGAGTACGGTTTAAACCTGCTCGATGTGTAAAGTGCCTTGAGATGACTTTTGTTGTGATTTGGCGCTATATATATAAAAGAGTAAAACTTGAGATTAAAGATTGAGAGGAGTGAGAGGCACATCGTAAAATCAACTACTTTAACATATCATTTATAACTTTAACATCTGTTAGACTCAAGTCTTTGCCAAATGAGTTCACATAATGCTGGTTATGGTTAAATCTCTGTATTTCACAGTATGAATGGTGTTGGGTTTGACATTCCTATGCTGGCTGGATAAATGCATACTGCCCATACTGCGCATGCCCATTAAAGAGTTCCACCTGACCAAGCCATCTAAGTTCTATCTTGAATGGGGATAAAATAATTTAATTGTTCAACTTTTCTACACTTTCTAAATGTTATTGGACCAAATAGATCAAATTCTAATAGTGAAATTAGTCATTTTGCTGACACCAAAAACTACTGTTACAGCAGCAACAGCAACAATGAAGTAGCTACTGCAGAGCCTATGACATAAGCACAATGTTGTTTACTTTCATTGTTACAAGTGGTGACAAAAATACTGCACTCCAGCTTTCATATGACAGGAAATACCCTGGAAACACATCTATTTAGGACTTCTCAAGGCATTTAAAATTGGGTGCTAACACTTCATCAGTTTCTGAGGGGAAACCCTACATAATAATTGCAAGAGAGACAACAATTCCCTACTCAATCTACCCTGTATGAACTGAGGTTAAAAGTGCAGTGTGTAGAATTTAGTGGCGTCTAGCAGAACGGACTTGGTAGAAATGGAATATAATTTTTATATGAATGTTTCCGTTAGTGTATAATCGTCTGAAACTAAGAATCATTGCAGTTTCATGAGCTTAGAATGAGCCCTTTATATCTACCTAGAGAGCGGGTCCTCTTCCATGGAGCCCGCCATGTTGCACCGCCATGTCTACAGTAGCCCAGAACAGACAAACTGAACAGTGGCTTTAGAGAAACTTTTGTTTTTATCGTGAGTTTTGTGGCCACAGTAGGTTCTTCTACTACACCGTTGAAAGGGAGGGATGAGGGCAAAGTGTTTCAATCTGTAACCACACCACTAGATGCCACTAAATCACACACGATGGTAATTTAGGATAAAATAGTGACCAAATTGGGCTTAAGAAATAATATTGATTTACAGTGATTATTATTACCATCTTTGGACTACCAAACAGAATAAACAAAAGGTTTTTTTTGTTACGAAATATAATGTGGTTGACGGGGGCAGCTAGCTGTCTCATAAGCTGGTGAGCTTAGAGCAAGAGAATGTTCACATTACTGTCTAGATGCATGAAATATTTTCTAGATATTTACCGTTTCAGCTGCACAATGAGTCATGAAAGCCCTGATTCAACCACATTTACAGCAGGCGATATCATCCATGGATACAGAATAAGGACAGGACATAGTAAATTCCTTACAAATCTGTTTATTCTCTTTGCCAGAATAAAGTATATTCATTGGCTTGAAATATCTACAAATATCCACAATATCAGTACAAGATTGGGGTCATTATATGTGAAATGGTACAGTTTTTCAAAAAGTTGTAAGTTCCCAATGCACAACAACATTCTGTGAACAAAGGAAATTTAAGTATTCAATTTTTAAAAGCGCAAATATTTAAATTATATCCAATTGTACACATTTTTGGTGTGTATTACTTTCAGGCAAAGTGTAAGGAACCTTGTCTATTAAAGTAGAAGTGTAGTACATTTACTACTCATAATAAATTATAATAGAAAAATATTAAGTATGTCCACAGCTGTACTTGCAAGATAGTTATTAACAGAAGAACACTGATGGAATTCACCTGAAGATTTTGTCCAATTGAAGCAAAAGCAGAATAAAATCATTGGTTCAGGCTGACTTGTGATGTCCACAGCAGACAGCTGTCATCACCAGGAAACATAAAACCTTTGCAGATTTTGCGAAAAATGATTTTGTATTGTGACAGGAAACATAAGCACATGTAGTGTTGCCACTTTAAGGGCTCAATATTAAACATAGAAAAAAGTACAAATGTAAGAATGCAGTTCATTTTGTTGTTGTTGTTTTTTTCAACAAGCCAAAGAGGGTGTTCAAATATGTTTCATACATCACCCTGATTGACCATACAAAATAATATACAAAATAATCATGTTTTGACCACAACATACTTATTTTGTTATTACAATATCACTAAATCATTTTTCTAGTACAAGAAAACATTCTGAATTTCTGACACTTAGGAATATAAACATTTATATTCAAAACTGTGATTTTATTTTTTTCTCTGTTTCTCTTATTTCTGGTCTAATCATCATTATAACTTTATAAATGAGGTATACAACAAATGCTCAGCCAACAAATTTAGCTCCAAATGTGTTTTAGTGGATCATAATGTGTCAAAAATCTTTTTTTTTGGTACTATACACACTCTGTCAAACACATTTTTAAATTAAATGAAATGAAGGCCTCATTAAGGTTTTCCTGCTGCCACAAACCAATTCAGAACGTTTGCCTTGTTCTCTGAGATCCATTTCATGTTGGCGATGGTTCTCTCAATGGACTGATCCACTGCCAGGGTCCCAGAGCCGAAACCAACGTCGGAATTATCTGCCTTGAACTGCCTCAGCTGTCACAATAAACAAAACATAAAATGAGTGTCTTGCTTTGGGAGGTGATGCAGCCATTTGAAACCAGGCAGCAACAAATAACAACACAGGTCTGCTTCCCTAAAATGATGTCATGGGACCAGAATCAAGCAACTTAAAGACCGGTCTGACTAGAGACACATTTTTATACATTTGTGACTTGATTCATGCAGAGAATTGATCTTCACTGAGCCCCTCCCCTGTAGTCACTGTTACTTTGACTATATGTGATCATTTGTCCATTATCACTTGGCACATATGCAGTGTATAATGATATTGGTGGCAGTGACAATAGGTTCTTGATTTGACAAAAGCAAGCGTCAATTTTGCCATTTAGAATGAAGACTGAGCTAATTAAGCTTACATTAACCCCATATTTGTTGAAAATGTTGTCTTGGCATGAGTTTTAAAGTTTCAACCTGACTCATACTAAAAATGATGTCAAATCATGATAAAGAACTGATGCTAATTTAAGCTAGCATGTTCCAGGCAAACTGTTCATAATGAGGATCCTTTTAGAAGACAGTATTCTTGTCTGGCTAGTCCTAGCATTACTTTCCTTCCAGCATAAGGATTATCTGAGGAGTTTGGCCAATCTGAGGAGTTTGGCCAATTTAGCTAATATGGCAATCTCCGTTCACTTTGGCTGAGGTTGCTGAAGTGCTTATTTCCCCCAAAATCCAATAAAGAGCCACAGATGCTAACATTACAGTTTAAACACTGATAGCATCCAGGATAGTTGTGAATGAGACTTTTATTAAATGTAACCTGTAACCCACAAACTATTTCAGTTAGTTAAGGGTGTGCTTATTAGCCTTGTATGTTTAGGTCATTACTGTATGTAATAAGTTAGCTAGCCAGACATGTTTCAAATTTAACAAACGTTTAAATTCACACCTTACATGATTGCTTGTGTTTGCGGTTATGAGGAGAAGAAAAAAAAGGACGCCATTCGTCAAACTCTGTTGCTCTTACACCCAGTCACACCACTTCAAGATACTGAGATGGTGTGAAGGGTTAGATAAGGTGAAGATAAAGATATTTCCTCTATATTTACATCTGATCGCATATCATGACTCATAATATCTATCAGTAGAGATATAAATGTGTTTGGTCACGGGTAAAATGGAAAAATTTATTGTAAAGAAACTTTGTGGACAACAGAGTCTAAAATATCTAACCTGCTGAAGCTCAAATTCAGTAGAAAAGCGCTCGGTGACTCCATTGATGAGGTTGGAGAAGGAGAAAGATCCACCACCATACCTGTGAGTGAATACAAGGCACAGTAAATATCAATTTATGCACATAATCTATTGCCATTGCAACCTGTACATCTTTTACTTAACCATATTTCATGCTTCATATAACTGTGTTAAACTATACTCAGTTCCTGTGTTATGCTCCGACAAGGGGAAGCCTGGTTGGTTTATGAGGAGTCGAGAGCAAAGGTTTGCACAGGCAGTGGTAAACCAAGTCACTGATAATAAACCTGCCTTTCAGCTATTATGTGATTACGTTACAATGGATATTTTATTGTGTGACTGTGCTTCAGTTCAACCTGTAAAAATCAAAGTCACCAAGGTTCATGTTCCCTAACACAGTCTCTACCTTTATAACAAACTGTAACTCAGAGCTGTAAAGCTCATTTCAGCACTTTTTAAATTGCCGTGTTGTGGAAAAATTAGAATGTTATGCTGACTCAGCTCATTTGGAGAACTGGGTTGTAAACCGAACAATTGGTGCCTTATCTCATATTTTATGGGAATACAGTGGTGTAGAAAATAAAAAGTAATGTGTTATACTCACTGATTGAAGATGTACGACCATCGAGACCTCATAAAGTCCCAAGCCAAAGGCTGGCCAACCACATTGCCGGCAATGTAGATAATGGTGGAAGTGGCATCCTGCTTTCGGATCATATTTGGATCCAGAGTGTACTCCAGGTACCTGAAGAGTAGATATAGTATATGTGTGAGTACTGATCAGTAGTATGCTGTAGTATACTGCATTAATAAGGCTTTGTGTGAGCAGACCTGTTGAGCAGCCAGGTTTGCTTCGTGCAGGACAGGGCAGTGCGGAGTTTTTCAGCTTCAGTAGCGATGGTGGCGTTCCGAAACTTTCCCCAAGCAAAGTCCCACTCTGCAGCACCACCTGCTGCGATAGCATTACAGTACACAGTGGAACGCAGGTTGGGGTGAATCCTGAAGAAAGACGACATTTTTAAAGTCAAGTCCACCATTGACAGAAAGTTGCAATTTAATTACAGTAAAGAGCAATTAACATAGTGGAGAGGCAACAGGTTTTATATTTGGCTGACATGTACACTCACTTGTTTACATCAGTAACCATCCAGTCCTTAAACCATTCCGTGGTCAGATTTTGGCACTCAATATGGCCTGTCTTGCAAGCCAGGCTGATAGCATTCACCTCATTATACCTGCACGAAGGAGTATTAACAAGAGACTAGAATGAAAACATGATGCAAATGAGTCTTATTATTATAGGATTAGAAGAATGCCTTTACAGTAGCGCTGTCGAAAAATACAGTTCTAGCTTGAGAAGGATAACCCAAACATTATTGGTTGGATTTGCCTATAGTCATAGTTATCCTGGTGTTTTTCAGTGACTGCTCACAAAGTTTCATATGGTGGGCAGGTAAAATGCAGTCGCCTCAGTTAGGCTAATTATGGCTTTTCAAGAATATTCACATTAACACCACCAAAAAAAAAAAGCAACCATTAGCTAGTATTGCTAGCCTGCTAGCAAGCTCATTTAATATATTAACAATTAAACAGTGGCTGTCATCTGTTCAGTTATGTTACTAAAGCAACACTTATAAAGTAGGAATTGCGTGAGTATATAAAATTGATTAAATGTAGCAGTGATTGACCAGTTCCCAACCAGAATGTTAAAAGAACATTTGAGATATAATCATGTGTTGCCAGACAATATGTTACAATATCACACTTTAATAATACTTTCTACAGTCCTTGAAATTAAAATACTGACCAAGTTTTGTTAAAAGACAGCATTGTACCTCTTTCATGCCATTAACAACAGCGACTGGGATATTTATGCTCAGATGATCTCAGGGATGGACTTTTAAACATTTGAAGAAGTGTACAGTACCATTGCTGATAGAGATAAACTGTATTTAAAGTAACACATTGTTTTAATGTTTAACTTGCTAGATTATAATTTGCAAGTGTCATATTTTTTATTGCATCTCCTAAAAGAACATGATGTCAAGGACAGTATGCCCGTGTTTTTTCTTGTTTTACTCACTGGTCCATGTGTCCAGTAGGTATTGTGTTCCAGTTGCCAGTGATCGTCTTGTAGTGTTGGAACAGAGGGACAACCTGCTTCCTCAGATAATCCTTCAAAACGAGGAAGAACAAGGAAATGTGAGATTAGAAGCACAGAAGTAAATTATTTGTATTTACTTCAGGTTGATGTTTGTGCTGATGTGTTTAGTTGACAGAAAGCACACCTGCATGGGTCCATAGACCTCACTGCGGTCAAACATGAGGTAGAAGAAATCCAGGTTGCTTATGGCCGATTCCCAGGGCATGTATTCTCTCTCGCTGCTCAGGTACTTGGTGGTATCGAGAGCCCGTACTGTGGTGATGATCTTTGCTCTTTAGGGTTACAAGATTGTGAAAATGAATGTGCCTTCCTACATTTCTGAACATCTTCATCATCATCTATTACAGTAATAGCCTTGAGTGTGTCAGTTTTACCCTGCCCTGTTTTCTGCTACATTGCCATGATAGTTGTGTACCTTGGTATGGTCACAGTGAAGTAATGAGTCTAAATGATTAGCAGCATCTGTGTCATGCTATGACAATCCTGTGTAGTAGTTATATTTAACTAAATCTAGATCAATTCCTCCATAAACCCTGCTGATTAATGTGGAAAGAAGGGTGTTGCTTCCTGAATGATCATTAAGAAAGTACTTGGGCTTTACTGACGAAAAACAATCCAGTTCCACATCTCAGTAATCCATTCCTTTCATTATAATCATCTATTATTTACTGCATTAGCAGAGTTTACCTGGCCAGGTTGAAGGCATCATCCACCAGCTGAGCTCTGTTGATCACTCGAATGGCCTACAGAAACAAAAGTCACTATTAGAACAACTCAGATCAAAAAGCAAGCATCTAATTAGGGTAGGAAATAAATTATTCCGAGTTACCAAAAATAGTTGCAGGACATATCAGTACACATCAGCAAGCTGCGGCTTACCGTATGAGTGGTGCTCAGAGTGTTTAGTAGTCTGTCCCAGTTGGCGTCGTCGTAGTTTACTCTGTAGTAACCCACTACGTCGATATTGGCCAGCACCCAGTTATTCCCTGTTGTCTTCATGGCTTCAAATGTTTCTATAAAAGAGACACAGGTCACAGTCTGCAATCCAATCTGTGCTTTCAGCTGCAGTACAATACAATAATGAGACAGCCCTCACCGGAAAAAATGATAGAATTGGTACTAAATGGAACTTGTAGTTGTGTAACTTTTGTTTCTTACAATCAAAGGCAAAACTAGTGGGAAGTTAATATACCACTGCATAACCTCTTAAGGTCCGCAAAGATACAAGTAGATGCACATTGACCCAGGGTGGCACAAATTGAGAAATGAGACAACAGATCTGAGATTCTGATCTGTTACAGTTACGAGTTAATGAACATGGAAAAATACTCCAAAGCGGGTGATTTTAGAACCTAAATTTGATCTAATAATAATAAATCAATTATTATTGTTGTTTTTTTTCTGAAAAAATATTTTATACAACTTTAATTCTTTTGCGAGCCTGTCTGTTAGAGATGGGACAAACATTTATGTTACAGGTTCAATCGAAGCTTGTGAAGCGCAGTTTCAGGAGCGGGAACACACCCCAATTACACCCCTTCCGGCTCCTATATAAACCAGCCTAACCCCTCTTCCCCCTCTTTCGCTCTCGTATTCGAGTTCCCCCAACCCCCGCCCTCTCTTTCTGTTCTTCTCTCCTTTCTCATAGGTTCCAAGGGGGTCCTCGTTGCCCGGGCGCAGCAGCGGATCCTTCATACGGCCTCCCCACACCGCATCAAGAGCACAAACGATTCATTCAAATCTTGTTAATAAATTGGAATAAATGCAAAAAATCTCGGAATAAATGCAGCGATGTTGTCCCTCAGTCTGGAGTTGGCAATGACAGAATAACAAAAACAAAAACACAAAGAGACCTCTTTCTCAAAACTGTGCTAAGGCTGGTTTATTATCTAAAGCTTTCTCAGCTCCCATTTTAATCTTTGGTATTGTACCTGTGGAGCAGTTTCTCTTTATAGTATTATTCGTGTTTTTAGACTTCAAAATATCATGTTGCTCCTTTTCAATCAATATCACACTTTGCTTTGAAAGTAATCTCTAGATCAGCATTACACAATTACAATTATCATAGTCAGTCCCTGCAGATGGTGCAAAATCCATAACTGGTGTAATACAGTAATCAGTAGTCAACTGGCCCACCCATGTTTCTTTCATTGTCCCATAGTGTTTTTCCTCATCTTCTCAAAGGGTTTCAGATTCTTGGTAGGCTTGTTTGAGTTATGTTATAGGTAGTTTTTAAAATGTATTTTCAACATTATCTGTCTGGAGCTTTAATTGATTGATGATTGATGATTATTAAACTGTCAGCAAACAGGTGTAACCTACTTGATTTAGCATCCAACCATGTTAGTTGCTGCACGCCCCCAACTGAATTCATCCACCTCATTGGAACAATCCATTCATAACTGTAGGAATAAAAACGGTGTTATTAAATATACATGTAGTTGTAAAATGAGTCAGCTGTATCATGATGTCATTAAAATGAAAAATGGTAAGTAAAAAACATTACTGGACAGTAATGAGAGATCATTTTTTGTTCTCACTGAATCTTAATGTTTTATTTTGTGATAATAGTAGTAGTTATAGTAGATGTAAGCAAGAGCCCGTATAAGCAAGAGTAGCAGCAGAAAAAGTAACAGTGATAGGAGTTAGAGAAGTCAGGATTGCACATAGCACCAGTAAAATTAAATACAAACACATAGATATTTAATTGGGAGGGAGGGATGAGAAAAGAAGGCTGGTGTACATACTTGAACTCAGATGGAACAGTAACTTCTGAGTCTGGATCCAGGAGGAAGTGTTGCTGGGATACAGCTCCAGTAGCAGTATTGATGGTAACCACTGGAAAGCCCATCTGCAGCACCCAGGTGTTCATGATTTTATCGACAGATCCAGGAAGATCTGAGCCACTAGCCGCCTGTGGAAGCAGATGCAAATAAATTGATGTGACAAGTGACAGCAGATTGGAATATACTAAAGATCCTTACAGTTAATTTATTAGCCTAATATATCTTTAAAAAAAGAGCTTGCCGTTTGCAGATGCCTCCAGAGGTCTGTGTAGACTGCGTTCCCAAACTGAAATTCTTTCAGGTAGGTCTGCAGGACGGACAGAGAAAAATAGGAGATAAAAAGTGATTTTTGAGACATCAGATGCACAAAGTTATGTCACTTATAGAGAATGAATGTGTCAAGAACATGTGGACAGATCTGTTATGCTAGAACTCAACTTTTTTTTTTTTACAGCGTCAAATAAAAGGAGACTAAACTTTACAGTTGCATATAGATTTTTCTCAGGTAAATATGGTGAGTCCTTACCTGGAGTCCCTTTGCGAAGATATCTTCAGTAAGGAAATCTGACAACATCCTCAGAACAGATGCTCCCTGAGGATGAGAGAACAGTTTTTTAGCTTTTTAAATGTTTATCAGATGAAAATAGAAGCAAACTCGGGAGAGAACTATGGCGAAAACATCGAAAGCATAACCTAAGGAGATTGGTCTTAAGATGAGAAGGTTGGGTTTACCTTGCTGTATGAAATGGCATCAAACAGCTCACTGATCTGTGCTGGTTTCTGGATGTCCTCTTCTTTAGAGGACAGAGGGTGAGAGGAGGCCAGGGCATCGACTGCAAACACACGGTGGACGTCACTGAGCACGATGAGGTCTTTCTGTTATGACAAACATGAGACTGTAGGGTCAAAACTCCACTGATCACTGTCATCGTTATACTGCATGATACCAATTAATGAAATCCTTACCACGTTCCAGTCAGGTTCAGCCTCGTGTGCTCCCAGATACTCAACGTAGGAGGCAAAACCTTCATTCAGCCACAAGTCATTCCACCACCTCAGAGTCACCAGATTCCCAAACCACTAATGGAATAGCACATAGAGAAAATGTGAATGATACAGCAAGATAAAAACAAAACACGGTGACCTGGTAATAATCCTGGTAAAAATATATATTGGCATATTTCCAATATATTACTATACAAAACAGTCTGGTTGCACTATTAAAGGCTACAAATCAATCAGTGTTCTCCAGTCTTTTATCACCTCAAATTTGCTCGCCCTGATCTGAGAAGCACGTGATTCAGCTGCACAGATCCCCTTTTGATGACTGTTAAATAGTTATATTAATAGTAAATAACATAGTAGTTATGAGGATTTCTTTTTATGATGTAGCAGTGAAGACTGATGGCTCTAATGGTTCCACAATAACCCCACACTTCCATAAAGTTCTTGTCATTTTCACTTTACATAAAATACATTAACATCATTATTGCTATGTTATATTTTCATGTCTTAGGTAAAATAGGACATGATATTGTGAGATAGTAGCTGTTTTTTCTCCCAAATGAGTGATGTAAAAGCTAAAAAATATTAAATGAAACATGAATCAAGGTTTAATCACATTTATTGATCAGTCAGATCGACTATTGATGCTTTCTAAACACATCTGTGGTTCACAATTTGGTTTTGACACTTTTTATGAAGGGAACAAACTGCTAGGGCGTAGAATATGAACAGTATGTGAGGGTTAAAAAAAACTGTAATAATACAGGCTTGGCAGGACAATCTTAAATTTCATCTTCTCATTTCAAAATGAAATTTTACATGATTTGACATAAAATTGCTCACTAGATTTGCTTTGACAAAACTTGACACTTGACTTAGAACCTGTTTTATGATTTGAGACTTGACTTGGACTTGTCCTTAAGGGCTTAAAATTTGACTTGGACATGAAACAAAAGTCCAAAAATCAAGACTTTTCTTGGACTTGTCTCAGTTGACTTGAGACTTGGCACAGACTTTGTGCAAGAGAACCCTTTTCCCCTTTCTTTCAAGTTCATGCAGAATCATTCCAAATCCAATTATTCAATCTAAATTATTTTTCAAACAACAGTTAGACAAAGTTAAAAAACTAACCATGTGAGCCAGTTCATGAGCGATGATGGTGGCGATCCTCTGCTTGTTGGAGTTGGAGGAGTACTCTTCATCATAGAGCAGAGCTGTCTCTCTGTATGTGATCAGACCCCAGTTCTCCATGGCTCCAGCATTAAAATCTGGCAGAGCTATCTGATCTGCATTGGAAAAAGAGAATATTTGTGTTTGATTACCTGTGAAGTTCCACTATCACTTGTAAACTGATCAAACCTAAGCTTTAAATGCTGCTGTGATAAAATCTACCAATCCTCATAATTAAAATCTAATGTGATCTGGAGAGAGGATGGCCCAGTGTGCTTTATTATTATGCACACTATAGAGTTCAGTTCGAGACATTTGGACATTTGGGGACATGAATGTTTAAATTATCATCTTTTATCTGTTAATAATTGACCCTGTACAGGGTCTTCTCAGTTCTTGTTCCCAAAGCTGTGTCATAAAAATTCTAAACTGAGAGATATAAATGTCCATGTGTTTAGAAGATAAGTCTAGCATCAATAAACGATAAGAAGAGAATGAACGATGAGTGTTTTATATGCCGCTCGAAATGCTTGACTCAGCTGTTTACTGGAAGATCGGTGTCTCAAAAACACACTTGACGGCAATAAACATGAACTACTGAGGTGTGGTGGAACAGTTATATCAGAGGATTACATGTGTTACTGGGTAATTGCACTTATTTAATGCATGTGGAGCAGGGTTCATCGTAAAAGCTATTCAGGCAAAACATTTGATAGACATGTAGCCAATGTAGAGTAACGGAGATACATACAGATAATGAAAAATTAAGAATGTTCTCAGAGAAAAGATGGAATGGTAGTTTATGTGCAGAAAGTGTTGCATGGTGGTGTAAAATGCAGACATTTTTCAACCTGGGCCACTCTGAACATGGGTCAATTGCACTCATTGTAGAGATTAAGAAAACACAGAATTTCAAAAAAGTATACTTCAATAAACTTCACATAATTCAATCATACAAACACTCATGTATGGTGGACTTACCAGATTTGGGAAGAGGGTATGAGGAGTTGTAATACGTCTCAAAAAACTTAAGGATGGGTCCAGTTTTGCTGAGGGCATAATCTCCTTGTCCAGCATCAATAGCTGGCTTTCGAGCGAAGATGCGGATCTAAAGATCAGATCATAAAATGAACACAATGAAAAAATGCTTCAATATCTTCATGAAAAACTATGGAATCTTCTTGGTTTTACATTCACCTTAGATTTTTAATGTTAAAACTACAATGTGTAGTTTTTTAATGAGATTCTTTTAAATTATTATGATGTTGTTGAGTCCAGTGAAACTTGGTGAAGTCTATATTTAGTTTCAGCCTCATTGTTTAAAATCCATGCTTCTCTTTCTGTAACAGTGTCTTTTTAGTATCTAAGAAGAAACTGTTACAGATGGTCATCATCAACATTAAGCTGGAAGCTTGATGCTATACCAGTCTGTGTAATGTTAAGTTCTGAAATACAGTAGCTCTTAAATGTTATTAATTAAAGGTGCAGTATGCATGATTTAGTGACATCTAGGGGTGAGGTTGCAAACTGCAAAAAAACAGAATACCCCTCCCCCTCCCCTAAGCTTGTACCTACGGTTGCCATGAAACTTGCAAAAAAGGGAAAGGCCCTCTCTAGTGCCAGTTTTTGATTTGTCCATTTTGGACAACTGTAGAAACATGGCAGGCTCTGTGGAAGAGGACCCACTCTCTATGTAGATATAAAGTGCTCATTCTAAGGTAACAAAAACACAACTATTCTTATCTTCAGGGTATTATACACTAATTGAAATATACATACAGCTCATGCTAGGTGCCACTAAATACTACACACTGCACCTTTAAGAGAGACAAACTGGGAGCCAAACGATCACAGATCATGTCTATTGGGAAATTGGTTGTATGAAGATTATTTAAATGCACCACTTATTTTTATTAAACTACCATGTGCTGGATTGTTAAAATTCCTACCAGTATGGGATCTGCTGTAGTAGTGTTAAAAGGGACACTGGAAGAATACATGCTACTAAGTCTCCTGGAAATACAAACAGCATTCAAGAAATAGGGACAAATATTTTTTTCTGCGGGGTAATTACCAAAACTCCATCAATGGTGTTATTGATGAAGCCGAATTCGCTGACAATGAAGGCCAAGAGGTAGGTGGACATTTTCTCAGTTGGCTTAAAAACAGTCTTCCGCAATGCCTTCCCATCAATGATCATGGGGCTTGATTCTGTTGAAGAGAAATTCAATTATACAGTAACATTTGTATTTGATTAGATTTTTAAAGAATTACTATAGCCAAAAAAATGGATGGAATCAATAACATCGGTCTTTTTAATACTGACCAACATTATTTATATTACTGGGTTAAGTTTCAAATAGTCAAGAACAAGTTCTGACAGGTTTTTAATCCTGTGTACAAGTTCAAAAACATCATTTTATAACATTTTTCTGTCCACAGTCTTAGTTTAGCCCTATAAATTCAGTTATTCAATTAAGTTATATCCACTTGTAAATCCACAATAATCTCATCCAATCATCATTGCAGTGTAGTAACTAACCTTTTTCCTCGCTATTGGATAGTGCAACGGTTCCTTCGTCATGGATCAGAGTGATGTGGAAAATAGCTTTCATAGCTGGCTCGTCAAAGCACGGGAAAGCCTTTCTGGCATCTGTGGGCTGCATCTGAGTTGTAGCAACAACCCTGACAGAAAAATGACAAATGAAGTTTGATATTTAAAGAAACAAATGCGATATTTCTAGCAACATGCTTATTTGGTACATGTACTCAGAGCCAGATGTGAAGATTGATATCAATTTCATCTCTGTGAGTCAAGTACAGATGTAGGCCTGCGATGCGTTTAGTGTAGATTAACACGAGACTGGAAGTACCTAACAATATAAATAAAATAGCTTTGAGATTTTTTTTAACTAGGCTAAAGCTAGTGCAGAGAAAAAATGATTTAGAAGGCAAACAAGCTATTTCCCAAAATGTCATCCTACTTCTTTAAAAGGGTAAACAAGTGTTCTCATTTGAAACATTTCTTCTACGCTAGTTCTGAAACTTTCTGGATGTAATTTTTGCAATAGTTATATTTAAAGGCCTATTATCTGACACCCAAAACACATACTTTCTCGTTCCATTCTCAAAGTATTCGCTCCTGTAGAAGCCTCCGAGGTCATCAGAAAGTTCTCCGATAAACTCCATGAAGAGACGGTACCTCTGGCCCTTCACCAGTTTACCATCCAGGTGTAGGACCAGGTACTGAGTCACTGTCTGGAGCCTGGAAGACGTGATTGAGGGGGCAATGGCACCATTCACTGCGGTGAGCCTCGCCCATTGCTTGTTTTCAAGTGTTTTGTAATCCAGTTTATTGGAGTGGATGAGGATCAGGTCAGTCGCCTCAACACACTGAAACTCCACAGTGGTGTCACCTGAAACAACACAGAACTAACTTTAACTGTGATAGGGAAGTATCAGCAGTAAGAAAGAGAAGATGAAGCAGATATGGATGGATAATGTCAATCCACTGTACTGTTCAATTTGAGCTCTTAATCAAGTAAATACTTAAAATGTCTCAAGTATGTCATGACTTGAAATTAGACTTATTTGCTTGGTTGATAAAAGTCTCAGCAAAACACAGTCAGCTCTGGTGGTGGCAGTTTTCACCTCTAACCTAAGCTCCACCCAAAACCTCATATTGTAGTTTTATTGACTGACAACCATGGATTGGAAAACCTGAATCAAAGCTTTTTTAGAAAGAAATGAGTGAGGTTCCTGACATTTTGTCCGTGTGTGTCTACTGTCAGTGTTGTCTCCAAAGTCAAGAATAAGCTGAATTGAACAAGCTCAATGTAAAGTCTTGTACATTGTGATATTTCTGTCGCGCAGGTGGTTGAGTGGTTAAGAGCACGTGCCATGTACGCAGAGGACCCCGGTTCGAATCCCGGCCGGAGGACCTTAGCCCTCTCTCTCCCATTATTTCCTGACTGTCATATAAAGGTGTTTGTGCCTGAAAAAAATCAGTACATTTCTTATATCTGCGGTTCTAACTGGTATAAAATACACTTAATTTTTATGTGTGGGTCAGTGAAAAATAAGGGTTGGCAAGATGAGATTTTCAAAGAATATGTTAAAAAATAGTTTTAAAAGCAGCATCAGGTTTGTTAAAATGTACATTTAGTATTTTTGTTGATTTTATGTCATTTGAATGCTCCTGAAAATATTCCATATTTTATCTACCTACAGTGTATTTAAGTGTACTTGAGACATTTAGACATTTTTGCCATAATCCTGTAATATATTCTCTCAAAACAGATTAAAAGCAGAAATTTATGCTGGGTCCACAACAAAAGAATGTGTGTAAATTTATTTTCAAATTTTAACCCTTTTGAATTTGACTAAACCACATGGATACCGAAAAAAAGAGTCATTGACCCCTGTACAGATCACACCTGACTGACATTTCCAGGGTTATGACCACTCTCTCTGGTTAGTTATTCTCACACAGAGAACATGTATTATATGAAGCTTAACAACCTTATGAAACTCGCTCCCAGCTTCAACTAAGATTTAATGACAACCCTCAACAGGTATATCAGGTGTGAACAGGAGCTTTAAAATTCATTTCTAAATGATATTTGAGAGATTGATAAGATATGGTGTTCTTTATTTGTCCATAAAACCTACATCATAAGCATGTGCAAGTCATGCTACTTTAGTGCCCCCTACTAGTCTCTAAAATGACACGTTGCTGATAATGAACACCAAGAGGTAAGTGGATATTTACTCAGTTGGCAGACTTCTGCACATTATAGGAAACTGCAAGGATTCTTGAAAGATGGGTGCTTGTTCTTTATGTCTTGTTTTATTTTGACATCATGCTGCCTTAAAGCTATAACGTATCAGCCTTCCATCAGCTTTTATCTCCATCCCCTCTTCCCCTCAAAGGAATGTCTACAACTTCTTGCTGGTTTAAATCATTGCTAAACAATGAGGATTCATCTCGGCTCAGGATACCAGGTGAATCCTACTAAGAAAAAACATCTGGCTTCAGAGGACTAGAAACATGAAATCTTACCTTCAAAGATGTAGACTCCAGTTGCATTTGGAGTCAGATGGGGTCTCAGGGTGACGTTATATTGGTCTGGCACCAGGGTCTGGGGCAGACGATATTTGTCCCAAAGCTCGTTTGATGGGACAGGTGTTGTAACAGGTGGTTTGGCTGTTGATCCTCCACTCGTTGGCGACACTTGATTATTATTATTATCATTTTTAGCTTTTTCCTGTGAGTAAACAACAGACAGACCTATGATAGTAGCCAGGGCGCCTGCACCCACGATCATGCCCACTATCCCAACCACTTTACTGATGTAGAAACCTGTCCCCATGTTGTCTGCCTGCAATGGAACCCCACAATGAGACAATGTAGGCAAGGGTGGAAGGTGAACTTCTATATGTAGCCATGGGTAGCATCTCCCCTCCCATTCACTGTACCAGGTGATACATTAACAGTGACATTGTAAATACCCCCTCCTCCCCCCTCCCCCCTGGTGAAGACAAAACTGGCTGTGTCAGATAGGATCGTTACAAACCTTTAACTATATTCTAACGGTACTTTTAACTTTTTGAAAATAAAATGCTTCCAAATGAACAACAACGAAGTATATTTTCCAACATAATCACAGAGGTTTTGAAGATTGTCAGTTTATTTTAAAGTAGATTTAGTTCCAGTTCACCCTCTAAAATCATTTATAAATCAATTTACATCATATCCACACTTTACACATTGAAACATTTTAAGATCCAGGGTCATAAGGAAATATTTTTTTTAGAAATACTGAGGCCATAAATCTATGTCCCCTCTAACCCCAAATCATAATTTTAATGGCTGGAAAACCTTTAGTTAATTTGATCATGTTTTCATATTTGAGTCGCTCTACTTTGATAAAATGTTGTATTCATTTTAAAACATTTGTATGTTCCAGAGATTCCATGTTGGTCAAAAAGTGTGTTATGAGAGATGTTTGTGTGTTTTTTTTGTGTTTTTTTTTAGTATTTCTTGACTTAAAAGATTCTAAAATTTAAAGAAGTTGAGTCTAAAAAATATTGGTGTATTTTAAAATTTCACTATGTCTAACTTAAAATGATAAAACATGCTGTATATAAAGTATAAGTTGTTCCTCAGGTCCCCATAATCTGTGAAATGGAAATTGAGAGGACATTCCTCCCAGGAATTGATCACATGTACTTTTCTGTAGTTGGACATTAACAGAGGAGCAGTGTCATGATCCTATCGTTTTATGAATGTCATTTTATGGATGTAAAGCTATAAAGCACATGATGAGCAGGAGGGGAGATGAGTTATGGATTTGTAGCCCTTAACCTTTTCCCTTCACTGCTGGCTCCCTGTTTCTACATCAAGTAACAAATAGCAATGTTCAATCAACCCTCTGCCCCTCCTCTCAGCTGAAATCACTTCACAGACTTATCAAACTTTACTGCAAAAGCAAAGACGCTTTGTCACGGATGTAAAGAGGATGATGCAGGGGATCCACATTTGATATGATATATTGTACATGACGCAGGTTTTTATGGTGCTGTTGTAGTTTAAAATTTAGTCAGCAGTTTCGGTCATTTTTCTTGGATGTCACTATTCACCCAACTTTCCTAGTTTTGTTCATTTATGCCAGTACTGAAAACCTGAAGTCACCATCATGGTAGGTTGTCCTTATCTCTTACACCTGTAAAAAGCTTACATTCTGTGTGATTAAGCTTACACACCAACCAGCACAGATGTCATGAAAAAGGACTGATCCTTTCCTTGTCCCTTTTTTGTTGTATAGTATCAGTATATTCAAGCTAATAAGCAGTATGTAGCAGTATGTTTGTGTGTACATTCACACTGAAAAATGACCACATGATCTGTAGTTAAAGCTGCACTTACTAATATTTTTATTCTAACAATAGATCGAGAGAATCTACGTAATGTGACCCACTGAAAATGATCACCTACTTTGTAGTTCCCCTCAACTCTATGACACCTTTTAGACTCTTTTAGCTCATTGTTTAGGTTTTCGAGTTTGTAGAGACAGCCAATGAACACTTTGTAGCGTTAAGTAGCATTTACACTTCATTTAGTAGTTAAAGAGCCAAATATGATTCACAATAGTTGATGGAGAACAAACCACAGCTGAAAGGAAAGTGAATAATGTGTAGGTTTTTGAAGAATGAAGCCTCTAAAGACTCCCCTTCTGAATCCACATCCAACAAAATCCAGATGACCACTTGATGAATTTTAGCGGTTTACTTTGAAACCAAAAAATTGATGAAGAGCAATTATCCCTTTCCAAAGTTATTAAAGATATAAAAAGTAAGAATTGTTATTTAAAAGCAGAAAAGGAGAGAAGTCAAAAAATTGTATTGCTTCACTTTCCACATACCTCCCCTTAAAGTGCACATTACTCGTTACTAGAAAGCTACATTAATAACCATGTTTTAACAAATGCAATGCAATGTTATGTTTAACAAATTACATTTTCTACATACGTTTTAAATACAAAGAATCAAACAATTAACTTTTTACATTGATGCGAATATGAACTAAAAAATACATCAATTTGTAAATATTACTATTTAATTACTTTAATCAACCATTTTACATATGAACATAAATGACTACAGTTCAAACACAAATAAATTGCATTTCGGCTCCTACATATTGGATTTATGTTGATCAGCCGTTTGCTAACATATCATGGTAGCAACTTTTTACTGTGATAATATGTCAGTTGTGTTTTCAGATTTCAGATTGTTCCGTTGCCCCCAAGTGGCCAGAAAATAAATTGATGCAGCTTTAAATAAGTAAGTATGCAGAATAAACTACCTTCATTTTTGAGTGAGGTATTGATGGATATTCCCAGCCATCATGTCCATGTGGGTCCCACATGGGTTAAATGTGGGCTACGTGGGTACTGAGTGGGCATGGGCTTGAACTGGGCAAATTTTGCGGTTCCCACATGGTTTCAGTAACAAGGGCCCCACATGTGAAGCCCACGTGGACTGACTGACTGTATGAGCCCCATAAGGGATGTAAATGCTAAGCAGGCATGGGCATAAACAGGGCAAATTGTATGGGCCCCATTATGTTTCAGAAACATGGGCCCCACATGTGTAACTCACCCAGATGTCCCCACCTGTAACCCAGTCAGAACCCATTTGAAGCACATATGGGCAAACACAGGTGGGGCCTCCATGGAAACTGCGGACCAACCTTCGTGGGACCCATATTGCAGCCCAAATTTAACCCTTATGGGGCCCACATGGACATGCTGTTGCTACAAGTTATTGCACAGCAATATCAATAACAGTTTGAACTGATCAACCATTTTGTCTGTTGAGGAATGTTTCCAAAAAAGTAACATTTGACTCCCAGTGGTTATTGTGTTATTATCATCCCACTTCAAATGTTACTGTGGTTTCTGTAACCGTAGTGACACATTTTCTATTTTCCATTCGCCTTGACAGCATACCTGCAGCCCAAGATAGTATATGGCTTTTATTATATTGACAGAGAGGGGCTCACTGAGGTCAGCTGTAGTTCAGGGATGTCGGGACACTAAAATACATGTACTTGTGTGTGCAGTGTTTCCTAAGATGTGAGAATGATGTGGAAATGCTACACGTGCCATAAGCAGAGGAAGTGCAGGTACAGATAGGGGCAATGTATTATCTCTCCTGACTCCTTTGAGATTGAGACATCTACAGTCTAACAAGAACAATATGTCCAACGCGGAAGGTTTCGATAGGTTTTATGATGTCAGAGTTTTTAATAGAATCCCATAAATGCAGATGAACAGAGAGGCTTTACAACACAATCTGTAAAAGATCACCTTGGCTATTATGATACCATCTCTGGCCTTGTTTTTTATCTCTGAGATACTCTGATAAAAGTATCTTTGATTTTGATGGTCAGGTCAAAGGAAATAAAGATTGTGTAGAAGCTGAAGCTCTTTTACTTACCAAGTAGCTTGGCGATACAGTGCTATGACATGTAGAGGCTTTGTTTGTGACTGATGGGTCTACAGGGAAGCAAGTTTGACAAATAAACTCATGGTGCCTTTACTACCTTTTTCTGTAGTTTTCATTACATTGCATTGTCTTCTTCAATGGATATAGTTTGCTGAGTTACACTTGGCCTTAGGTGATTCCAATTACACTATTGATTGTTGTTAAAACAGCCTGGAGCGTTAACAAATCTAATGGTATAAATGACCTGGATGCAAATGGTATCAATGACCTGGATAACAACCCCACAGATATTAAATACCTGGGACTCCTCACCAGTTAGCCCCCGTGGATGAGAGGCGAAATATCTTCAAGTATCTACAAACAAGAAGTCCAGCTACCCCTTTATTCAACCCTCCTTGGATAACCAGTTGCTGGATGACCAAGAACCTTCATGGACAGTGTGCAGAGAATGGTGATGACATGACAGCAGAGTGAACTCCATCTCCTGAGGAAGAGGTTCTAAACTTCTTAAGAAGAAATCCAAAGAAAAGACCAAAAAAACTATCACTGAGTTGGTCCAGCATGCTAACATGCTAGTTCATTTGTGCTAAAGAAAATAATAACACCAGCCTTATTTGTAGAATGTATTTTACAGCACACACCACTACCAACAATCTTACAGTAATATCTGTATTTCTTTCATGATCTTTTGAAGTTTTGACCAGTGAAAATCAAAAGGAGCAGGACATGATATTATCAAATAAATGACAAATAATATAGAAATGGTAATATGAAAGACATCAGTCCCTCCCTGGTTTGTATTAGTTGCATTAGAAAAAGAAGAAAAGCTTGCTGTGGAGTTCAGACACATAATCTACCTCAAACATTAAAATGAGCACTTTGGAAATTAAACTATATTTTATGGATTTATTTTAATGGAATTATTGACTCAGTTCTCGGAAAATGTAGAATGATGTACATTGTCCCTGTGGAGAAATAAATAAATAAATAAATTACTTATTTCATTTGGTGCTAATGTTGAGGGGAACGTTTATTTAATAAAGATTCAAGTACTGTATTGTTATGTAATCTTGAGTCCATGGTTCTCATGTTCAGAAAATTGAGTTAATTCTGTGATATGCATGTGATATGTTTTTTATTAAAGGAAGTAATTACATACAACTCTTCATTTGTAGATATGATTTGCTTGCAATTTTTCCTAATTCCTGAAATCTTACCACAAAAAGAGCAAAATTGAATAAAAGCCAAGGCAAAATAAAACATTTACCACAATAATTACAAAAAAACAACATAAAAAAAACAAACAAACTGCAAAATCCTGAGATATGTTAATAAGATAAATATTTGAAATTGAATTAAAAAAAATTGTCATCACAGAAAATTCCCTCTTAACTTTTTTGACTACAGTTTTCTCCTCATTCTCATTTCCTTCGTCACCTCTGGAAAAACAGGTTTCCAGAGGTTTTGATTCTCTTAGTGTTTGCTGATCTATATTTAGACAAATGAGGAACTCCAGTGTAGACATCTTATCATCTCTGATAGGAAACTGATAACTTAACAAACCTACATACTTTACAACTCTGAGTTTAAAACGGTGTTTACCTTTACTCCTTATTCTTATCTGCCAATAAAGATTAACCTGGGTGGTGTGCACTGAACTGCTGTCTCCTTCACAATAGGACTAATCAATAGAGATGAGCTTACGTGAACTTTTAAAATGGAAACATTTTACACGACCTCTATGTAAAATATTATCCAGCACAAGGCACCGTCAGAGTGAAGTACAGGAAGAGAAACTGTAATAAACTCTGATGCTCTGTTAATATCTGACTCAAAACGTGTATGGTAACAATAAATGTCTTGTCATTTTAACAATTTACATATATATTACTTCTGTGATGTGACTCACACACACACAAGCCACAATATGATTTTGGCTCGTGTGTGTGGGTGTTACTACTCCATTACAGAAATCAAAGGCCAGATTTTCTTCAAGTGTACAGCACAGATGAGACAAGAGAAGTGTGGAACCCATCACTGTAGTCAAGACATCAGTTTACTATTAGTATTTACTCATTAGTATTAAACATACACAAGGTACAGATAGTGTGCTTATTGGAAAGTGGTTTTGCAGGTTCATAAACTAACTGAAAACTGGGCTAACTGAAACTTTGATCTGATAAATGATCATTAAAATGGGAATCAAAGCTATTCCCAGCCAGCATGTCCATGTGGGCCCCACATGGGTTAAATGTGGGCTACGTTGGTACTGAGTGGCCATGGGCTTGAACTGGTCAAATTTTGTGGGTCCCACATGATTTCAGTAGCATGGACCCCACATGTGAAGCCCACGTGGGCTGACTGTATGAGCCACATAAGGGATGTAAGTGGGCTAAGCAGGCATGGGCATAAACAGTGCAAACTGTATGGGCCCCATATTGTTTCAGAAACATGGGCCCCACATGTGAAGCCCGTGTGGGCTGGCTAAATGGGCTCCATTCAAGGTCCATTCTGGTCCCACTTAGAACCCATACGGGCAAACATATAGGGCCTACATGGGTTTCTCCCAGTTGGGCCCCACCTGAAACCCAGTCAGAACCCATTTGAAGCCCATATGGGCAAACACAGGTGGGGCCGCCATGGAAAGTGCAGATACATCCCTTTGTTACTCATATGTACAGCCCAAATTTAACCCTTATGGGGCCCACATGGACATGCTGGCTGGGTTCAAATTCATCTGCTGGGGACAATGAACGTCAATGTCACTTCAGCCAATCGTTGTTGAGATATTTGTGTATTTTTTGATTTTTCTAGACTAGAAATTTGAGGAAGCTGAATTTAAAAAATATTGGTGTATTTTAAAATTTCAAATTCAACAATAACTTAAAATTATAAAACATGCTGTAAATATTAGCGGTTCTTCAGGTCCCCATAATCCCTGAACTGGAACTGGTTGCAGAGGAGCAGTCAGGGCATCACTAGAGTCATTAGGGTTCAGCCTATGGGAAACATGAATGTATGTATTACATTTCAATGTAATCCATCTTAATCTTATGGCAGCACTAAAGGAAAAAGTCAGGGGATGACCACGGTCATTAGGATTGGAGAACATAAATATCTGTAGCAAATCCTATAACAATTGATCAAGTAGCCGTCAAGATATTTTACTGTGTACCACAAATGTCAACCTCAAAGCGAAGCTAGTGGGATTCATCCTATGGGGATCACATCATGAATGTCTCAACAAAAGTTCATGACAATCCATTCAGGAGTTGTCAAGCTATTTTAGTCTGGACCACCATGTCTTTAGTCTGCCTTAAAATAATAAAATATTCTTACATGCTAACTATGAAAATACTGTATGATGGCTGTTAAAAACAAATAAAATATATAATTAAATATATAATTAATACAGTGTTAACTGTAGCAAGGAAGGCCTGCAGTAACTTTGAAACTAAACTAACTTAATTATACCTCAATAAATGAAGCCTGCTGTAAAGAAGATCCAGCTCAGTATCACATTGACCAGACTGATAACACTGTCTAGTACATGTGTCAGTGTTCTACCTCTTCTCAGATCTGGTGGATTTATTAATATTTGAGCATTCATAACTAGAGCCTAACCCTTGATCTGCTTGAGTAAACATTTGATTTAGGAATCAGATAAATTCATTTTTCTTAACCATTGATTAATGGACATTGCACAGCATTCCAGGTAATTCACTGTGGGTTAAAATTTAACTAAATAATTATATTGACCTGTTATCAAGTCATATAAGAACATTTGAAGTTTCAGTTTTATAATACTAAGTAATAATGTAACAGGTGCCATGAATAATTTGCTAAGATAATGGTTTGAATATGCATCATCACCCTCTCCCCACGTCACTGACAAGCAATGAAGAGGGTGGGAAGGAGTTATCACTTGTACACCTGATTTAAAGCTGTTTGTGTACTGTATTTTTGATCATTTCTTCTATGACCCACTGCAGAAACATTTAAATATAAATCATTTATATGTAAAATAAGTAATCATTTGGTATCACTAGACTACTAAAAGATTTAGGACTTTCCACCCCTAATTGTCCCTTTGATTTCCCATGTTACACGTGTAGGCTACTATGTACTTCTGGCTTTGTGCAGTAAATAAAGTTATTGTGCTGATGTTGTTACAGTGGTTCGTTGTTTTTAAAATACTCTTTATTATGTCTATGGTTGTGCCTCAATGATGCCCATTGAAGACAGCGTGAGAACAGACTACGCATGCGCGAACCTCCTAAACTGTTGACTGCTTTCATTTTATTAAAGGCAGAGAGGCAGAGGTCGAGTCTGCCTCAGCCTCCTGTATTCACATACGCCAGCTTTGAAAACAAGCTCTCTTGAGTAGTGGCATTCCTTATATCGTTAAAACAACACATTTCACGATTTCATTTTTTATTTTTACAACAATAAATCAACAATCAAAACAAAATTATATTAAAAAAAATTAAAATAATAATAATACATTATATAATTTTTATTTCTTTTTCTTTTTTCTGATTTACAATGATCTATGGTACCTCTCTAGTATAGTTTTAGAAGGTGTTACGATAGAAAATAAGACGATAAATCATTGTCGTCATATTATACTGAGGAACGGTGATGTTTCCTACTTGACTTGAAGGCAACATGCGGGCCCTCTGGTCACCATAGCAACAAGACGCCATACAGCAGTGGGCCTACTAGTTAAAAGCTGTAGCTATACATTACTATTACTCCTTTATCACAGAAGTCCTTTTTCTCCATTCACATTTTACACAGTTGGTTTTAAAAGTTAAGCTACTTCCTGCTAGCAGCAAGCTGTCTCCGGCTGGTAGTGTTAGAAATGCCTCTGCTGGTCACAGACTACTCATGGACGCAGACAGAGTCCACGGTTTATATAAATGTGCCTTTAAAAGGAGCGAAAGTCGGGAAGGTGGATATTCTCTGTACAGACGAGTACCTGAAGGTAAAGTTAACATAATGTAACGCTAGGTGTATGTTAGCGTCACCTTTATTACATGTACTTCGGGTTGTGGGTAAGAAACTTCTTCAGAGAGCTACTTGAGTACTTTTAATATCCGCCCGTAATAATAAGACAAGACAAGTGGTACTGTGGTAGGCTGGTAGCACCACCATAACCCACAATTAACTGGGATACATGACGTCACTGTGCAGCGTATCACTCCGCCCAAACTAAACTAACGTAAACACTACAGACAAAGTACATAGTAAGAAGTAGTTCCCAGTTTACTTAACAATAACAATAAAAAGTATTATTAAAATTCTGTGAAACCAATACCAAAATAATATATTCTTCAAACTAATTCTTCACAAAAATAAATCGAATCTTACACTAACTAGTAGAGCCTGACCGATATACAGCATTAGTCAGTAGATATTAGGTATCGGCCTATTTTTTTTTTTTTTTTTTTTAATTTTAACTTTATGTAGGTGGCATTTTCTGTGTATTTGATGCTTTTTCTAAACTCAAGTAATATACTTATTTACATAAGTTAATATTATACGTACCTACGTTTTTTAATTTATAGTTATTTATAATTATTCAACCCCCAATAAAGTTTACTGTTTCAGTGCACTGATGTCATTTTATACAATAAAGTTTATTGTTAAATAGTTTTTAAAAAAAATCATAGCCTCTGTTACATATCATTTGAGGAATTGTGTTTATTTATATATTAAGTATACATAAGATTATCAACCAACACATTGATATCAGATTTTTTTAGTAGCTAATATCTGTATTGGCTCCAAAAATCCAGTATTGGTGTGACTAAACTTTGTGATGCAGCAAATACAACACTTGAAAATACTATGACAATATTTAATTAGACATTATATAAGTAACATTTAAACTTGTAACAGTTAGGTGTATCATCCAATACAGTAGCTAACTATACACTACACTGGGAGCTGTGATGGTTTCCTCTTTCTTGCCTGCTCAGGTACATTTCCCGCCGTACCTGTTTGAAGCCTTCCTGTCTGAACCTGTAGATGATGACAGAAGCACAGCAAAGATTGGAAACGGAGTTGCAGTCGTCAGTTTACCCAAGAGGAACAACAAACTGTGGGAGCAGCTGATGATAACCACAAGTAAGAGAGTGCATCCAGCTGATCTATCACAACATTTTTCATTTCTTTTAACCCAGAAAATGAGTTCTGACCAGGATCTCTTATTACAGAGATTATTATAGAGTTGTGACAAAGGTAGTGAGAGAGAAAATACACATTATTATTTCTCTGGGCCTATAGGATGGCAATTTTGTTTTTTGTAGACAGTCTAGTCTAAAAGATATTCTGTCACAAAGAGAGCAGAGCAGGAGGCAGCCGGCACACACGATCAAAAGCAGAACTATTCATTGAAAATCATCAGAAACTGTGACACAGGAACAGACAAACCGAGCAGACGACGATTAGACAAAGACTGAGCTGAAAACTGAACTTAGGTGCAGGTGGGAAAATGGACAGAGAAGCTCAGGTGAAGGAGGACAGGAAAGAAGATGAATGGATGGGAAAGATAAGGAAAAAGACAAAAGGCAATAAGGCTGAGGATAAATCAAAACACAGATCTTTACTTTTACAGATCATCAGTAAAAGTTAAGTCCACGGCATAATCATGCACAGTGAATAAACTACAGCATAAATTATCTAGGAACCTTTAATATAATCTGCAACTTACTTTATCTCACCTTTTCCCACTCTGACTAGTCTAAACAAACTGGGGAAAAAGTCTGAGAGCAACTGGTCTGAGAACCAGACTGTGAGAGGATCATGACATATTCAGTTTACAGTGTCATAATCTTTATGTATGTATAGAAAAGCAGAAAGATAACCAGATGTTTGGGATTTTTGCACAATAAATGAATTAAAGTATTATTTTTTTATGATTGACACAATACATACAAACATATATGGTTTAAGTTCATATTAACTGAAAACATTAGTCTGTCATTGTTTCAGTTTGGGCTGTTAATCTTACACCTCACTGCTCAGAAGGGAAAACTGGCTCTACATGCTCCCCCATCAATATGATTTTTAATGTTTGATTTGACTACATTTCTCTCCAGCCTTCACACACACAGATGCATCTGCTATTATATGTTAATTTATTTCAGATGATAAAGAGAAAAAGAAGGAGATCAGAGAAAGAGCTCTACAGAAACACCAGGAAAAGCTCACTGCAGAGTCCAAAGCAAAAGCAGAGAAGCAGCATACAGATAAGAAATATGCACTGGAGACAATGATGAAGGTAAGACATTAGCATTTTAACACCTGCTCTGATTTTTAGAAAAATATGTTTATTTCAATAAATGATCATATTTGTTTGCAGCTTGAAAGGGAAGAAAGAGAGAGTATCCAGAACATGAAGGACACTGAGAGAGAGAGGACCACAGCTGAGCTGGAAGCATGGCAGCTGAAGCAGAAAGAAAAAAAGAAAGCAGAGGAAGAAGCCCGGCTAAAACTCCAGAGTCAGAAAGGCCATGGAGACAAAGTGAACAAGAGTCGATGTTCAGGCGGAAGAAAGGTCAAACTTGGTGAGTAATTTCCTGCATGATCTAATGTGCCGTACTGTTTGGTTTCGGTACGTTAATCACTGTATTCCTGTGTTTAGATGGAAGAGGCAGCAGTGAAGCAGAGAGCAAGAAAAAACACGTGGATCTGCCTGCTCCAAGAGTTCCTGGAAACATTCAAGTCTCATTCACCCCACGAGTTTTCCCCACTGCCCTCAGAGAGTCCAGAGTGCCAGAGGAGGAAGAGGTGAAATATTAGTTGTTTTATTCCATGGAGCATCGTGCAAGACTAGAGAATATATATAACCAGTGATGGAGAGTAACTATTTTTTTTTTCATATTTAGTAAATAAATCATGATGTGGGCTTATTTGGAGCACACATGGGCTTAAATGGTGTCACAGTACCAAATAAGACTTTTTTCATCAAATATCTTTATTTTATATTCCAAAATCTAGATTTACTGATGAATACGTTTTCTAATGAGAGATAAATGTTGCTTTATAAGAAATGATCTCTCTTATAAATCATGTCAGTATCCATGAAAAACAGCTGGACTTAGATTTTGGTGCTTAATGGGAACATTTACCCTAACAGCTGGAAACATTGGTTAGAACATTAGAAAAGTCATCAAATGTAATAAATTACTTTGATGAAGTCATTGAAATAGTTACATTACTTATTACATTTTGAATAGAGTAACTAGTAATCTGTAACCTTCCCAACCCTGTGTATAATATAATATAACATTTAGCATCTATAGGACATCTTGGGCTTAAAGACTACACATTTTAACTGAAAGTCTGTGTTATAAGCACAAGACATGGAGCTTGTAAAATGTGTGAACTCACCATGCAGAGAGGGACTAATGAAAGCTGCTATAGGGTTGCATTATGGGAAGTGTAGGATCCAGTGTTTAGAGTATAAATCAGAATATCTGAGCATCTGCTGCTTTGGTTGTGACCATTTCAATGTCTCTTGTGCAAAAAATAACCACCTAGAAGCATGAAATCTACCTTTAACTGTTCTGTCTGAGATGAGAAGTGATATTTGTATGAAATAAATCATTAGTCTGATTTATGTACAGTGGACAATAGTAATTTATTTAATGCAGACTCCTGCAAATGCTTGTATAACACATTTTACATATATAAAACTCTATGAAATAACAGCATTTATTTTGTCTCAAGTGGCTCAAAAAACAAGCAGAAGCCAGACGTGCGGTGAATGCAGATGTTGAAGAGCTGAAGGACCTGAAGGAGGAGGAGAGGAATCCAGACTGGTTAAAGGAAAAAGGAGAGTGAGTACTCAAAAAACATTATTAACATCAGTTCTTGTTTTTATGTGAATATTAAATCACTAAATAAACTCCTTGTCTTCCAGTAAATGTTTTGCGACTGGGAACTACCTGTCTGCAGTGAACGCCTACAGCCTGGCTATCAGAATGAACAGGAAGATTCCATCTCTGTATTCAAACAGAGCTGCCTGTCATCTCAAGTTAAGAAACCTTCACAAGGCTGTTGAGGATTCCTCTCAGGTGTGTACTGTCTCTACTGCTCCATACATCACATTCAAACATCACAACACATCCAGTGATTTGATGTGAGTTCTGCTGTCAGAAATACATTTAGGAGCGTCAGTAGTAGCAGATCTGAAACAATCAGAAAATATGAATCCAGCTGATGTGTCATTAGAGCAGCTCTGCACTGTGACATAAAAAAGAGGAAACGCAGAGTTGGACGCCAAAACATATTTTTAAAGCAGACTGCTCCATGTGACAGTTACAGAGATATTAGAGAGAGAATATTATAGTGTATAGTAGTTGATGTTACACTGTCAGCTGACAGAGAGCTGCAGAGACACAAAGGCAGCTGACAGACAGAGAAGTTTCACAGCAACCACTGAAATGTAGAAGCTGCTGCAACAGAAGATAAAACCATAAAATCGGAAAAAAAAACCTTTTCATTTGGCAGCCATGATAATAATAATTTAGTAAACAGAATAGTAATTGTAGTTATACATTAAACTTTAATTATAACTGTAAGTCAAACAGGTGTTTTTCACTTGTGAAGAAAGACAGACAATCATAACTCATAAGGTCCTTTCATACATAAGAAGTGTAAGCATGACAAAATTTGATGAAAACCATAAATGTAAATCACTCATACGTTCATCTTAAGAATGAATCTGTTCATATGAATGCTTCTTGAGTGAGGCCCAATGTATTCCAAAGCTCTTATGTAGCAGTTATTGTATGTGAGATGCATGTAAACAGTTTCCTACATATTCCTCTGCAGGCTCTTGAACTGTTGACTCCACCAGTTGCTGCCAACGCAGCTGCCAGAGCCAGAGCTCATGTGCGCCGAGGCTCCGCTTTCTGCCAGCTGCAGCTCCACGCAGAAGGTTTGAACTGTAGCATTTTGATTCTATGCATCAAAATGTTTCCTTTATTTTTAACAATACATTGATAATAACAGAGCAGATCATGTGACCATTTTTACCTGCTCTGAGCTATCAGCTGATGTTGTTGTGACATGTTTTTACAGGACTCCAAGATTACCAAGCAGCTCTGAAGATTGACCCTCATAATGAAGCTCTGCAGACAGACACACAGAGAATCAGAGACATTATACAAGGCACTGCAGCTGACCCTGAGACACACTGACACACACTGACACACACTGACACATGCTGACACACACTGAGACACACTGAGACACACTGACACACACTGAGACACACTGACATACACTGACACACACTGACATACACTGAGACACACTGACATACACTGACACACACTGACATACACTGACACACACTGAGATACACTGACACACACTGACATACACTGACACACACTGACACACACTGACATACACTGACACACAACTGACACACACTGACACACACTGACACACACTGAGACACACTGACATACACTGACACACACTGACATACACTGACACACACTGAGATACACTGACACACACTGACACACACTGACACACACTGACATACACTGACACACAACTGACACACACTGACATACACTGACACACACTGAGATACACTGACATACACTGACACACACTGACATACACTGACACACACTGACACACACTGACACACACTGAGACACACTGACACACACTGACACACACTGACACTCACTGAGACACGCTGACACACGCTGACACACACTGAGACACACTGACACACACTGACATACACTGACACACACTGACATACACTGACACACACTGACATACACTGACACACACTGAGACACACTGACATACACTGACACACACTGACACACACTGAGACACACTGACATACACTGACACACACTGACACACGCTGAGACACACTGACACACGCTGACACACACTGAGACACACTGACACACACTGACATACACTGACACACACTGAGACACACTGACACACACTGACACACACTGACATACACTGACACACACTGACATACACTGACACACACTGACATACACTGACATACACTGACACACACTGACATACACTGACACACACTGACATACACTGACACACACTGAATGCTGCAACATGTGTCTAACCATAGATTCAAATGTTATAGTTTAATCCCTGCTAGATTAGAGGTGAGGCAGGTACCAAACTGCTCCTCATGAGCCTGTATGTAAATGTGCTGCAGTGTGGGTGTCTGATGTAGACAGACTGTTAGTGTGGACAGAGCGCCCTCATGTGGACAACTGATGCCCGTCCTGGAATACAATGTTTGAATATTAATGTCAAATGTAAAATAGCAAACTGTTTTTTTTAAGTGTATTTACAGCTTTTTTTAAATATTTTTATAAATATGCAGCATACAGTAACAGTTTTAATTAAATGGTTTTGATAACAGTCCGTTTTCAAATTCCTGGCCAATGAAGAGTTTAGTTTAGTGATTTGATTTACTGAAGTTTTAAAATCCAGTTTCAGTGGGGGAAAAAAGAAATGCAAAATCAAGTGTAGTTATGGCCACATAATAAGACCTGATATGATTATGACTGTCTTATGTCACGTCCATAAATCTAAAATAATCATAGCTTGGGGGTGCAACCTGTGCTCCCTCTCTGCAAAATGACTTCAATCTGTATGTGTGTGACATTCAATGCTGGGATTTGTTTCTGAATGTTCAAAAGGTTTAGTTTTAGATGATGTCATCATCCATGTGAGCAGGACTAGCTTCAGCTGTTTTTGTTTTTTAATGGTACCAACTGACAGACAGGGTGATGGTATTCTGTGTCTGTCAGTGTTAACATGTAGCTCACATGGCTCAGTTGGTATTTTGATGCTTGAAATTTAAGTCATGGTTTTGTCATTTTTAAAACACAAAATTTTGCTACAGCTTTTTTTTTTATTCAACTGGTTTTGTTTATTTCTTATTTCAATCAATCGATTAATTGTTTTAATCTATGAAATAAAAGTTGTGAGAACATAACACACAAAAGCAGCAATTTTTCACATTTGAGAAACTGGAAACTCCAATTTTTACATTTTAAAAATTACAGAATTCAATTTCACTGATGCAAACATAGAAATATAAAGCACAAGAGCTGATCTCAGACTCCATTACTTACACTCCTCCTTCACTCACTCACAGCTGACAGGTGAGCATGTTGAGCAGCTTCACTGAACCTGGTGGAGGAAAAATGACAGTTGACTGTGTATGAACTACTGACCTCCCCGTCGGACTGACCACACACTACCCCCCCCCCCCCACCCCCCCCTCATCCACCATCCTTTAACTCTACACTATTCTATATTCTATGATGTCAGATTGAGGAGATTTAGAAATTGCTGCTTCTCTTTGCAAATACAGACTTTCTTTGAGGCTAACTGGTCATTTTGCTTTAAATCTGAAGTGCAAATTGAGGTCAGCTGATCAAAGCCCACAGTGGGTCAGGACCTGGTGCTGCTGGGTCATGGGAAGCCTGGTGTAAGAATCCACATGATGCTGAAATTTTTTTTTTCTTTTTTTTAGCAGTGAGCTCTTTTATTAGCTGCTGGTTGTGACGTGCTGCTGGAGCCTTCTCAAATTCCTTCCAGCATGACATAATACGGACTCATAACTCATGCAGGTTAGTATTCTAATATATCAGCTTTAAATGTGAGCTCCCAGAATAGATTTTTTAAGCAGATAAGAGCTCCAATCCTTCCAAACATGTGAGTGTGACTGTGAAGTAGCACTTGAAGACCTCGACCACACACCCTGCCCTCTGTCAGCGGACACAATCGAAAATCTAGAAACACCTCCGCAAAGCTGCTTTTCTTATTTTATTTTTTTTTCCGCGACCCATTTTCTGTTTTTTTTTTGTTTTTTTAATCTCCTAATCAAATGTGCCGAAAGCTCCCTGAAGAATTATGAACGGTTGAAATTCAGAGTGGAAAGAATGGTGTCATTAAGAGGCTTTGATTTGTAGTGGAGCTGCATTGTGGAGGAGCAGTTTGAGTGAATGCTTGTCAGTGAATGACTTCTCCAAGCGTTTGAAAAGATAAACACAATTCCGGCGTTCATAGACAAGCGAGAGGACTGAAGTGTTATTATAAAAGATTAATGCAAGTGCTTGGAAATGGAGGCAAATGGAGGCACATACACACGGCTGAGAATTCAACACAATACTTAGATTTGTCTTCAAGCTGGTGGAAAAGTTTGAGTTAAATGTTTCTCGGTAGCAGCACAAAGCCAAAACATTTCAATTCTTTTCCTTTTTTTGTATAAATATTCACAAATTTGTGTTTGTGTTGTGTGTTTCTGATCCAAACCTGTTGTTTTTGTGCACTTGCACTTTCTAAAGTCAGATTTAAAGTCTTCATTAATATTGTTAGTAACCAAAAAAAAAAGAAGATGAAATGTTTGCATCTTACAGGCCAATTTTTTAATTGAATTTTCCAAGTGGAGGCAACACAAAGCAACCACACAGTACACTTAGAACAAGCCTGAATAATATAGTCTATAGAGGATAAATGTTCATGTGATTGCATGCAACCACCGGATCACAGCTGCCACAAACCACAAAATACAATCCCCACAACCATCTATTAATATACTCATAAAATATATATATATATATATATATATATATATATATATATATATATATATATATATATAACACTTGCCTCCAAAAAATGTAAAAAGTTAGATATTGAATCAATTGAATCAGAAATGTTCTAAATCTATTAATAAGCGCATGGGTAATTACTTAAAGTAAGTTGAAATGAGTATTGCCAGAAGATTTAACTCCTGCAAACAGTCAGGCTAAAGTAATGATTTGACTTTCTAAACTGTAATCTGAAGAAGTTGTACTTTCTTTTTTTTCTTTTTTTTTTTTAGACCATTTGACCACAGTCAAGGATGTGTATTTTACAGATTAGAGCCTTTAACGCTGCTCTAATCAACATTTTATATTAACAATGGATCAAAGAATAATAATAATAACAATAATAATAATAATAATAATAATAATAATAATGATGATGATGATAATGATGATGATAATGATACCCTTATTAAAATTACAAGGTGCTCTACAGTAAAAACGAGGAATACACAGCAAATGGTAAATAGACTGTACTTTTCACCACTCAAAGCACTTTTACATTACATGTCACATTCACCCATTCACACACATTCATACACTGATGACAGGAGCTACCACACAGGGTGCCAACCTGCTCATCAGGAGGAAACTAACATTCATACACATTCATACATCGTTGGCACAGCCATCGGTAGAAATGTTGGGGTTGAGTAACTTTGCCCAAAGACACAACTTAACCCATTTTTACATTTGAGAGCTTTAAAACATTTCTTTTAGCTGTACTTTTCCTAATGTGACCCACAGTTTACAAAAATTAAAATAAAGTGCATCATTTTTTTTTAATTGTGCAACTGATATACATTTTTATATATGTACATTTTTATATAAATAAAATAGTGATTGTGAATGTTTTTTCTCATATTAATAATCAAACCGAAGAATTTATCAAACATGTATTAATGACTTTATGAATGTGAATTGGTGTAGAGACTAATTATGAGTCAGAATATGAACAGTGTGTGTGTGTAAGGGTTAACTGGGACATGTGTCTGCCAGGGACCCAATGAAACCCTAACAACTTCAAGGTCACATGACACCATCAAAAACAATGTCATCTTCTCAAACTCTCAGACTGTTTAAATAATTCCATTTCATTTCACAAAACATGAAAATCACTTGTATGTCAATGTTGTAATTTCAGATATATCTTGCAAAACTCGAGTAGACTCTGGATAACATAAGATATCACACAGTAGCCTTATTCTTTGTGTTTGTATTGGTATAAATACTATTAGTTCCCTGTTAGTCATCATATTGACCCCAATGTTCATTGTATGCTATTTAGAAATGTATATTTACACGAGGTCGCTGCACATCTGTCAATATGATGTGTGTGCATGTGTATGTGTGTGTGTGTGTGTTTATGTATCTGTGTGTTTCTGAGTGTGTGTGTGTGTGTGTGTGTGTGCGTGCGTGCGTGCGTGCTCGCGTGCGTGCATGTGTGCGTGCGTGCATGTGTGTGTGTGTGTGTGTTTGTGTGTGTGGGCAGGCTCCGGGTAACTCCTTCCTATTGTTGTGAGAGCTCCGTATGATTGGCAGGCGGTCGGCCCTCCTGGCTGGGTGCTGGAGCTGACTGACCAGCAGCATATGGAGGCCTTTATCTCTGCACGCTGACCAGGACACACACTGCTGCTTCTGGACACCACTCTTTAACCCATTTAACACACTTGAACAAAGGCAGTGGACCCCCGTGTATACATGTTCATGCATTACAGCTTGGAATTTAACCAGCTCCCGGGGTCCAAAGTTAAAGCACCAGTTGGCCTCTACATAACACTCTGGTTGTGTTGGTTCTATTGAAATTGAAGCTCATTAATAAAGAAGGAGAGACAGGCGTTAATTTGAACAAATTGTGCCGCATTAATGTGGAGTGAAAAGACATTTTCCTTATAACACAGTATACTGAAATATCAGTTGAGAAGATTCATTTCAGTGTCCATCATATATATCTATATATTTATAACAGAGACCAACATTAGCCTTAGTTTGTGATGAATGAATGTAAGTATTCACTCTTTTTTGCTCTGTTTTGGTCTTCACCAACTCCTGAGAAAAATATTTGGCTCTTTAGCTGATAAATGCTCCACTACAATGTTCCCCAGCCTGTTGCTTGCTGTGTCTGCTGTTTGGTGCTGGGCAGATAAGGTACAGTGAGGTTCATCAGAGCTTTTTCAATGAAAACTGATGTCTGCTGTGGCTGGAAATTGATGACTGTGGAAAAGAAAAATTAAAAATTTGAGGATAGTGTGTTTAATTTCTGTAGCCTGAAGAGTTTGTTGTTCCGAGTGTCAACTTTCACCATACACATAATATCTATGTTAACACAAGAATATCAATTAGTGCAGATTTAACTGTGCATTCTTATGCAATCAATTGATCCAAAATAAGTAACCTGCTTTTGCTGTCAGTCAAATCATTCACAGTTATTTTAGATTTGATTAGATTAGATTATTTATTGTCATTGTACAAAATATACAATGAAATTCAGGTGCACTCAAGGACCAGGCTCAAATATCAAATAAATAAATACAAATAAATAAAAATAAATTAATGCATCCATTCATTTTACTCATACTCTCATCTGCACAGCAAAACACACCATACACTCATCCATTGCCAGCGTATGCAGTTCAAATGGGATAATAAAAAAAGTCCTTATAGATATTATTGCACATAATAGTAAATTATTAATATTTCACATTAAGTTGTGATGTGTGTGGGGTTTGTTTCACTCATTTCTCCTTTCTAGTTCTCTCTCATATAATTCCTTATCCACATTCCATTCCACTCATTACATGATATTATATAATAATAATAATACTTAAATATCAGCTTTTTATTATTATTATTATTTTCTCTTGCATGCATTGGTCTCTATTTTTTTTTCTTTGAAATTTGTTTTTTTATTTTTCTTCGTCCAACTTCTTTATGTCGTCACTTGTTCCGTCTCATTATAAGCTTGTCAATCAACTGTGAAGCACTTTGAACTACATGAAACTGTATGAAAAGTAGTGTATAAATTAAGTTTGATTGATTATTTTAATGTGTGGATAAAAAAAAATGTAATTTATCATACAGTCCATACATGTTCCTGGTCACCACAGTATAAAAAAACACTAAATGGGAATACAATTTACCAGCTTCAAATGTACTGATAGTCAAAGAAATGTTATAAGTTGTTCACTCCAAAGATATAAATTAATTTCCTATTATTAATTTCTCTTTAATTAACTTAATTGTCCAGTAACACATTCTGCTACTCTATTGTAGCCACTCAGTGCCAAAACTAAAACTAATAATATAATGACTGTTAAACAAAAAGAGAGATGCGACTGACTCTTGCTCCTTCCTTCTCTCCTTCTCCTCCCTTTCCTTCCTTCCCTCCATCCAGTCTCATCTGCCTCCTTTCCTCCTCCTTCCTTTTCCCTCCCCCTCTGCCCAGCTGAATGACCACTAAAGGTAAATTAGATCATAATGACCCTGCACCATCCATACAAAACCTGATTAGACACGCAACCCTCTGCCTAATGAGCTGAAAAACTGCTCTGTGTGTGTGTGCCTCTGTGTGTATGTGTGTGTGTGTGAAATGTCTGTATTTTGCTCCTTTCGTCACAGCTCTGTGTGGTATCTGCTAACACACAGACGCACATGAAAACACACGCACGCACGCACACACACACACACACACACACACACACACACACACACACGCACACACACACACACACACACACACACACACACACACACACACACACACACACACACCAGTAACCGTATGCTGGTTGGTGTTACCTGGCTTAGTTGTGCTGCAGTAAAAACACAATATATTAAATTCTCTCATTTCTACAAATATACATTTTTTGGCCACTAGAGGGCAGATTAAAATGAGTTGACAGGTACCCAACTACCAACATATCACTGATTTATAACATTTTTACAAAAATTACTTGACTGTTCAAAAGCACCAGGCTACTTACACATCCAGCAGACTAGGGACAACATTAGTATTGATTATTGATTTGGAGTCATACTTAATGATGTTATTCCAATATTCTCTCCCCTATTCCAGGTTTGAAACTTCTTCTAAACAACCGAATAGTATGTTGACTAAAAAGTGAGTAGTTTGTTAAGTCAACTTGATAATTCTGTTAGCAGTTAATTATAGTTAAACCTATAATTAACCTGATTTGCAGTGAAATGTATTCTTTCAGTAAGGTACACTGTAGTTATGGTTGTAAGTGTGAGGCTGTGGCCTTTAGTTGTCTCTATTGCAGTTGAGTTACATGTATTATTTGTTGTTATTTTTTGGTTTGTTTTGGATGTAATTATGATTATTATTACATTATTATAATGATTTTGTGGATTGCTTAGTTCTTGCGTGTATTGCATTGAATTCTAGTGTGTTGTGTGTCATTTCTGTTGTGACTTTGACTGGGAACATGGAGCACACCAGAAACAGGACATCTTGATTCCACTGGGCACGGCTGCAGCAAGGTTTTGTTCCGTCCTCTGTATTGATTCAAACCACAGTGGGAGTGTTTCAGAAGAAGAGCGTTTTGCTCCGGTTGCGCCAGAGAGAAGACAGTCAGCCGGCTAACTGGAAATGAATCCAGGGACCACAGCAGTCTGTCAGCAGCGGTGTCATATAAAATCAGCAGCCGTGTTGGAGCCAGAACGTGACAAAGCCTCACCCGATGGAATAAAGCCGCTATATCTACCCAGGTGGCAGCTTGTTCTCTTGTTCTTTCCAGGTGATAGCAGCGAAAAGGAGCTGGAAATGGACTTGGAGAGAGTTTGCTGATGGAGTGACTGAACCATAAACCGCAGTGAAAAATAATGTACGAAGCCACCATGAGTTCATTCATGGGTTTTTCGGACTATCGTTTCGAAGCCCGGAGTTTGCATTTTGACTGTTGCCATCTTGGATTTTTGGAGCCAGACAGCGATCATATTTGGATGAGAGGGTGTAGCTGGCCCTCTTGCTAGCTGCTACTTACGTTAGCATGTTGCATTTACAGTCTATGGTCAACTGTGATAATGTTAATGTAAAAAACAGGCTTACAACCATTAAAACAAAATGTACTTACAACAACTGAATGTCCAACTCCTTAGAGGGTCTTAAATACATCCTCTCTCATAGATAACGTCACGACCAATCTCTTTTCGGTCCACATATGCCTGCTACATCCCCCATTATAGAACATGAAGGGTATGAAAGTAGAGGAGTGACTTTTACCATGATGTCAGTGATAGCTGCATGGTCCAACACTGGCCCACACTGAAATATCTCAACAGCTGTTGGATAGATTGCCATGAAATTGACACTTAGCATTTAAGGTCTTGAGTGAAATGTTTTGATGCAATGAAACCCGGTGCACACAGTCATGTTCCACTCAGGATGACTTGATGATAATCAGATCATCATTTTATTCAGTGTAATACTTTGGTTTATGACCAAACCACTGCATTTCCACAGCACATACTCACATTTCCATCAGCCTCAGCTTTGTGTTTAGTACCAATTAGAAAATAATCAGCAAATATTAGCTTACTAACATGCTAATGATAGTGAACATAGCAAACATTATATCTGCTTAACATCAGCATGTTAGTATTGCCATTGTGAGCATGTTGCCATGCACCATTAGTATTTAACTCAAAGCACCATTAAATGCAGCCTCACAGAGTCACCAGCATGGCTTAGCTTTATTATTGAAAGAATAGTTAAGTTTATGATGATGACTTATCCATGATACAAAACCTGTCTCTATTTAACTTTATTCATACTAGCCATAGCAGTGCATTCTGTCATATTCTAAAAAGCTAATATAGTTTGTAACTAACCTACTTTTATCAGTGTGTTTGATGGATTGTATTAATTCAACTCATACATTTCAGTCATGCTTTACACTCGTAAATGTAAGTTCTGAAAGTAAAAGGCAATTCTAAATTAAAACTTAATGCATCTCTGAGAATGATGAATAGATTTCAACTGGAATTTTTCTCACTTCTCTGTATGTAAAGTTAACTGATTTCCTCATGAAGTTCTGCCTGTTGAATCAGCTGATCAAAAATGAGACAAAGTAAAATGGTTCTGATTTATAAAAAAAGTGTCAGATTGCATTAAACAACTTTAGGATTTGCTATGTTCTGCTGCTGGTGCTTGAAGTCAAAGGTTTGCACTCCTTTTCTACAAGTCCCCAGGGATGTAAACCGTGCTGTCTCTACGGACCTGACCTTTGCTCTCCACATTGTTGGTTGCTTGTAATGTTGTTACTAAAGGAACTGAAGATTATTTTGCTGATATAACTCACTATATAAATGTGTTTATTTTCCTGATCTCCTGCCTTACTATATCCTCCTTCCTTCTTCTTTCAGCCCTCCTTCTATCTTTCCTCTCTCCTCCTCTCTCCCTCTGCCTCTCCTCAATGATAATGAATTGCCTGTCTTGCCTGTGTGAATCTGTTCAGTGTGTGTGTGTGTGAGTGCATGAATGATAGACTAACCCCTTTCTGAATTATAGACTCCTAGGGGTCACCCTGTAGCCCCAGGGGCCCATTGTTGTTGCCCCACTCACAGCCTCTCTCAGCTGCACTTGACAGCCCTTTGGTATGGTGTGTGCCTGTGTGTGTGTGTGTGTGTGTGTGTGTGTGTGTGTGTGTGTGTGTGTGTGTGTGTGTGTGTGTGTGTGTGTGTGTGTGTGTGTGTGTGTGTGTTTCCTCTCAGGTAGAAGAAGCCAGCAGATCACTCCGTGCCCTCCAGCATGCCTCACTGCCTCTTTTATAGAGTCTCTCTCTCTGGCTGAAAGGAGCTCAGATACTTAAATCTAACTGCTACCCACTCCCACAAACTTCCCTTCTCACCACATTTTCCAGGGAAGTGAGCAGCACAGTTAGAGGAGGACAGAGAGACGGAGAGAAACTGAAAGAAAAAGAGCAAAACAAAGTTAGTGCAGCATAGAAGAAGATTAAATGCAACTTTAAATTTCCCCTGGAAAATTGACATATTATTACAATTGATTAATTACAGGAATACAACATTTTAGATTCAATATTGGACACATCTCTCCATTTCCTAGTGGCCTCCATGCCATCTATTATCAAATAAAAGCAATATGACCCCCCAAAAAATCATTGAATCATGGTTTGGGTTCAAGTTGCCACTGTACCTCTATAACTTTAATTAATTAAGGTTAGGAGAATGTTTTGTTGTCCCATTCTTCCACCCAACTCTCCTCCCTGCACTAACTTTGTCGCTCTTTAATGACGTGATCTGGGTTTCGACTTATCTCCCGTCATAATTACTACAGCCACTACAGTGCTTCTGTCACTTTAGAAAAAGGAGGCTGTTGTTGAGCTCACTGATGTTTTTTTGCACTGACGGCTGCTAGATGCTGGCTCCAAATGACTCCCATTCAAAAAGCTTCAATTTCTTATAGTTCTGCAGCTTTGGTGACAGTTGAAATTGACAGTTGGCTCTGGGACTCACACTAAGTCGGACTATATTTGAGTCGCAATATTTCACTAAGTTTAATGTTACTTGTTAGCATAATTTGGCTTAAGTAGCTATCGTTTTCCCAAATGTGCACTGCTTGGTACTCACAGTAAGCTTGCATTAGCTTGGACCCTATTAACTGAGTGTATTTCAAGATTGTGAAAGGCAAAACACCCCACATTCTTTATTTAAAATGTCCTGGCTCCAAACTTAAACGAACTCCATCGACATCGGCTCAACTGGCAACGGGTCAGGCCAAACCAGAGAGGAAAGAGAGTGTCACAATGTTATTTACTGTTGAAATAGACTTACTTAATTAAAGGCTATATGCTATTTTCTGCATGTAATTTATGATTAAAATTATGAAGAGGGTTTTGGCAAAACAGTTTGAATAAATTACATTTTCCCCCCTTTTTTCAATAAAAATGTTTCACAGTTTGAATACCACCGTTTTGCCATTTTTGCTTTCCCTTGGAAAGGAAAAGAAAGGACAGGAAAGGAAAGGAAAGGAAAGAAAAGGAAAGGAAAGGAAGAAAAGGGTTTTCCTCTTTGGCAATGTAGATGTCTGATCTGTCTTTTCAATAAAGCTTATTTGAATTTGAATTTGGGTGTAATTGAGTGATGAAAGGAAAGTAGAGAGGAGGGAGAAGAGAAAAACAGAGAAACAATTTAAATGTTTTCACTTATGTTGCTTTTCAAATCAACGCTTTATTCTACTTTAAATACGCAGAATCTGGTTGTAAAAGACTGATTTGCTCATTCTATTGTTCTTTTTGTTTTTTCTACATAGACCTCTTAGCACTCCAATTCACCAACAATTTCTCCTTCACAAACCTCCCATGGCCTTTTTAACCAGGAGTTAATTAGCCTTTTCATTATCCAAGAATGAGTTAATTGATTAACGAGGGACGGTAATGGCTTTATCTGTAAACAGCCTCTCATTTGCTCTCAGCGTCCTCTTCTTCGACTCCTCTCTCATCCCTCTCCTATTATAACCCAGACGAGTTTTCCAACACATTAAGCTCTGAACTCAGAGAAAGAAAGAAGAGGCTTATTTAGAATTCCTTAGAGCGTTTTAATTAAAACCCAACAACTGCTAACACTCTCTCTCTGCCTCTCACATCTCTCTACTTTGGTCTTACCCCACTTACGCTGCCCATACTCCTTCTCCTGATCCACTTCTCCCTTCATCCTTTCTCCAGAGTGGCAGAAGGAATGGCCCTATCCCTCCTTCAGAGAGCCCTTGTGACCTGACAGCTCTCACAATAAGAGCCATTAAAAGCAATGAGAGAGAAAGACGGCGCTCTACTTCAAATCCCCTCCTCCTCTGCCTCTTTACATCATTATGGTATTAGTCGTGAGCAAGACAGAAACACTGATAGAGAAGGGAGAGAGGAGAAAGAGATGGATGAATGTGGGACTTCAAAGTCCTGCAGCAGCAGCGGCACTTGAGGAGAATAATCAGACAGGCATTGGGGTGGCAGAGCCCTGTATGTATAGAGCTCTGTGTGGCTTAGCAGGGCTTCGATTGCCTTATAGAAAAACCTTCATCAAACTACAGTGTGGAGGCAAACAGAGAAAAAAATGATGAGGGTTTCATTTCAGGAGTATTGACTAAAATCCTCCCACACCGCTGCTTTCTTTTCATTATATCCTCAATGTTCCCCACACACAGAAGCAAAGGACTCGTCTGGATAATTTCATAATATTACAGGTTTATATTGTGGCTCAATTTCTTCTGTTTCTGTTGTGTTCTGTCAGTATGGTATAGTTTTATCCAATACTACACTACCCATAAGCCTCAGTAGCCTGTCCTTTAAAGAAGAAGATTTTTGAAGCCTACATTTTGACTGTCACCATTTTGGATCTTTGGAGCCAGAATCGACCATATTTGGGATATATTTGGGAATGCTTGCTGTACCACATCACGCTGTAAATGCTGAATTAATTCAGAAGTGACAAAGAATCTGAAAGAGAACTGATTTAAACTGCTGAATGTTTTCTCAGGTTTCTACAAACTACAGTTTTCTCTCAGTAGGGCACCATGTCAATAGGCTTCAGTCAAACAGCATGTTTTATTAGCTTGTCCATTGTATCTGTACACATAATGAATCTAAATCCAATATTCACCTTGCTTTTAACTCTGGTTTGGTCTCCACCTGAAGGAAATATCTGGTTCTAGCTGCTAAATGCTCCACAGTGTTCACCAGCCATTTGCTAACAGTGTCTAACTACTGTTAGGTGCTGGGCAGGTAGTATACAGAAGGTTTTATCAACACTTTTTCGCTAATGTCACCTGACATTATCAGTGCAGAACATGAGTGGAACTTTGAGAACTTGGATATCCGAATTAATTTCTCCCACTTCATCCTATCAACTTTTGCTAATGCTAAAAACAAATCACACAAAAAACACAAAAAACACAGCACAAAATGTATAGTTAGTAAGTAAAAGTACTTACAATTGCCATAAGTGTTATTTTAGTACATAGAAAATACAGTAAGTAGAAAAACATGGGCGTGATCAGCAAAACAATGATGGAGTAGCTCAACGCTAGCATTGCTACAGTAGCTAGTTAAGCCAGTTAAGTACCAATGAAACTATATATATTAGGCTACTTGTGGTCATGAGGTGAACAACACTACACTTTATTATATCATTACTACACAGTTATTTTTTACCACCTGTTAGTTGGTTGTTAACAGTAGGTTAAATGTCAGCAGATTCTAGCTGTAGCTGGTTGAATGTGACATGATATTAGCATTTTGACCATCTGTTAGGAAAGTGAAAGCCACTTCAATTTATCGCAGTTGGGTTTCATGCAACTTGAATATGCCTAAATACGTAATAAGTCTAAAAAGACGTGTTTGACAAGAGAGTTTGAAGCTTAGTCGTTTACACCAACACTACACGATAAATGGATGGCTGTTATTTCTGAAAAAAGGAGGCCACTCAAACTGCCTCAGTGTGTTGAGGATTAGACTTTAGATATTTAACAAAACTCACTTTTATGTCCACCTCTAACGCAGTCTTTCTGAGGAAATGGAGAGAATGATTATGTCAGAATGCAATTGGTCACGTAGGATTGCCCCTTCATTCCTTCCTCTCTTTCCTAGCTGAAAAGCGTCAATTATCTCAACACAAAAAGATGTAGATGGATGGATGGATGGATGAGAGGAATGGAGGGATTGAGGGGTGGAGGGGGATATTAAGTAAATGATGGGAATGATAATTTGGGGAAAGCTGCAACACTATCTGACATATGGTGAAGTGGAGCAGGCTGGGCAGGCTAGAGGTCTATTCATGATCTTCACTCTATTACAGGGATTAAGGATGTAGGGAGGGCAGGCCACACACACTCACACACACACACACACAAACACACACTTCTTCTGGTTTCTCCCTTTCTCTCACACACACACATACACACACATCAAATGTAGTAGATGTAGTAGATCAGAACAACTTCACACACTCATACACAAATCATTACTGTGTAGTTAGAGTTACGGTAAAAAACGGTGTATAAGTCGCAGTCGATTTTGGAGGGTGTCATGCGGGGGAAAAAGTTTTTCTATTAAAGACTGCTTTATTTGAATGCACCAGTAGCTATTCATTTATAAACACATGTTTGTACTCCAAAATTCTCTAAATGTACTTTTAATTTACATATTACACCTGAAACAGTGTGTGGTTAATGGTTAATGGTCCTGTAATGATTTGCTTAACTGAACTGGACTGGTATATTAACTCTGACTGGGTTCAGGTTAGGCTATGAGTTTCAATTAAACACAGTAACTTTACATATTTAATATAGTGTGTATATATGTCCATAAAACATCAGAGCTGTCACTGTGCGCAAATATTGTGTCCAAGTCGCAGTAAGTCTCACCAAGCTCACTGTCAAACAAAGCATCATCCTCTGTTCCATCCAGTGGAAAAACACCAAACTTAGTGAATCATTTATTCTTCAGATCTGTGCTCATACTGTGTGTCTCTGCCACAGCGCAATATCTTCAACATCTGCTGCTGTCAGTCGGGTCAGTTTGGTCTGTAAATACTGAAACACAATGAATCAGCATCTGCCTGGTTTTATTTTTTATTTTTCTGTACAACATACAGCATTAACAGCTCATCAATAGTCTATCTATTTTAATTATCTGCAGACACAGATGACACTTAAGATAATGTGCAACTCTGTCTCTTAGAAATAGCATTTATTTAATACTAAATAAACAGTACATTTTTCTTTTACAAATAAAATCGCTGCCTGGATTTTGTTCACAATTTTTGGACCATTACATTTATGGAGGTGGTTGGGGGTTGGATGGTGAGCGTACGAAAAGTAGGACTCTTGACACCAGAGACTGAGGTTAACATAATGTGTCCCGTGTGTGGTTAGATTTAGGCAACAAATGGTTCAACTTTAATGAGAATTGTGTCTCGTGCTTTATCACTGAGACTTATCACTGACTCAGCATCAAACTAAGATCATAATGTTTCTTTAATCTTAGGCAAGTGCTGCCAGTGTCTAAATAGAACAATAAAGCATTTCATATTGCTGTAGTTACTGCACTGGATATTGTACTGTAAGATTGGATATTCTGGTGTCAAAAAATGTGAAATATGTTGTCACCTAACCAGTATCAACATTTTCCCAAACTTCCCATATACATGATTTTTTTTTCATATGTTGGTATTCTAGTTGATTAACTAAAATCATGATCCCTTAATCTGAATGAATTCTCAGTCTAAATTTGAATCTGAGGTTAAATGAAATGAAACGTGACTACAACAGGTATAATACAAAATGAATAATCTGTTTACCATATCATCACCATCATCATCATCATCATCATCATCATCATCATCATCCTGGCTGCCAGTTTACTGGAAGGTAAAACAGCTGGCTCAGCATGGATGCTGGATGAGATGTATTATAAGAGCTGGATATCAGACAAAAAATGACGCCCATTCAGTCCTATAAGAATTGCTCAGCCACCAAAAAAGGTTTTCAGATGTTTCCACAGACTTCACATTGTGATGACATCACTGATTATTAAATAGTTGATCTTGACTCAAGCAGTTTTTACAAATGTAAAACCTCCATGAATCAAAAAATTCATAGTAGAAAGAGTCATAATTCCCCTTGTCTGCAGTTGGAGGTGTCCTGTCAACAGTTTTACAGATGTCTCTTTTATAATGGTGGTCTATGGGGGAAATGCTTTTAGGGCCGCAGGGGGAATTTTCACTGTAATATTGTGAGGGCCAACAGGAAAGAAATGACTGCAAGGCTGAGTGGCGGCACCTTATCCAGCTCATATAATACATGCATGGCTGACAGTGTAACATCACCTCCTGTTTACTATAATATTCTCTCCTCTAAT